>NC_133330.1:294368136-294668136 GCF_042186555.1 Aquarana catesbeiana
TGTGTCTTACAATAAAAAGGAGGTGAAGCCACCATCAATCTACATGGAATTTACCACCCCCATTGTGTTTAGCTGGTTAGTGGGCGTGAAGGAAGAGGGCGATAGTGGGCTGTCGTTTACCGCTGTGTATACACCCACATGTGTGACTGTGTAGTCACATGGGCTGCTCAGATGTGATGGGGAGGAAATGCTGAGCATAGAAACTTACTGAAAACTGAGCATGTGCAGAGTTGCCACCACAGCTGCAAAATCGCTAGCTGAATTGGAAACATAAACAAAAGGTGGAAATAGACAATAGCAGATCAATACAGAGAACGAACCTCATAGTGTCTTAGTATGAACAGCATGTAATATACCATTTATTGATAGTTTTTTTATGATTCGGCTTTAGTGACAATTTAAGCTGACCTTGCAAGAAAATGTGCTTTAAAAAAAAAAAAAAAAGTGAAACCGCGCAATAAAAGAAAAAAGGGGTTAAGCCAGACCCTAAAGCGGAACTTAATTCTCTTATACTTGCCTCCTCTCCAGCAATGAGGTCTGAGAGCTCCCTCTGTGGTGCGGACATCTTTGCACAGTATTCAGCCCGGGATATCATAACTACTTGGGCATTCACACAGGAGTTATTTCCTCTGACCTCAAGACATGCCAAAATGTACACTAAGCGACGCAGGTGCAGCTCAATGCACATTCTAAAGGAGTTTTTGAACAGGCAGGTCCAAAGTTTTATTGCAGGAAGAGATGATACTCACGGTTTTTATAGTTAGTAAAGTTTACCTTTTAATTTTAATGCAAGGTCTCCTATAAACACATTTATAATGACATAAAATATGTGCTTGCTAAAAAAACACCGTACTTTTCTTCAAAAAGTATTCTGTCTTGAAGTTTTTCTGGAAAAGTGTTAGGCGTTCTGTGCTGGTGTGTAGAGCTAGAGTTCACATGTAGTTCAGAGACTGGTAAAACATTACCTGGATCTCTGCTGCACTCCGAAAGTTCTGCTGCCAGCATGAAACTAGAGTCCCCAACCGGCTGTAACCCTTTGTATTCTCTTCTCTTCTCTTTCAGGCGTGCACTGGCATCGAGAATATTGATGAAGCTATCACACTGCTGGAACAGAATAACTGGGATTTATTAGTAAGTTGTTGTTTGTTTTTTTTTTTTTTTTTTTATTAAGGAAATTATATGATGCAATGCAAATATTACTATTGTGCCAAGTGCAGTAACTCATAATAACCAACCAGAATTAAAGGAACTACGAATAACTGATATGTTTATTTCCAGAGGATACTGAAGCGTTAACGTACATGTAAAGCCAATTTTTTTTTTTTTTTTTTTTTTTTACAACCCCATATTGGTTTGCTTGTAAATTTTCTTGCCTCTAAACCAGTGGTCTCCAAACTGCGGTCCAGGCACCAAATGCGGCCCTTTGCTTGCTTTTATCCAGCCCTCTGGGCACAATTTTTATCTATTGATAACCACAATGGGGCATAATTCCCCCCCACTGACACATGAAGGGGCAGAATTCCTCCCAATGACACAAACAATGGGGACCAATGATGGGGCACAATTCCTCCCATTGACCTCAATGATGGGGCACAATTCCTCCCAATGACCTCAGTGACGGAGCACAATTCCTCTCAATGATGGGGCACAATTCCTCCCATTGACCTCAATGATGGGGCTCAATTCCTCTCAATGATGGGGCACAGTTCCTTCCAATGACCTCAATGACGGAGCACAATTCCTCCCAATGACCTCAATGATGGGGCACAATTCCTCCCAATGACCTCAATGACGGGGCACAATACCTCCCAATGACCTCAGTGACGGGGCGCAATTCCTCCCAGTGACGGGGCGCAATTCCTCCCAGTGACGGGGCGCAATTCCTCCCAGTGACGGGGCGCAATTCCTCCCAATGAGGGGCGCAATTCCTCCCAATGGCCTCAATGACGGGGCACAGTACCTCCCAATGACCTCAATGACGGGGCGCAATTCCTCCCACTGACCTCAATGACGGGGCGCAATTCCTCCCACTGACCTCAATGACGGGACGCAATTCCTCCCACTGACCTCAATGACGGGGCGCAATTCCTCCCACTGACACTAAAGATGGGGCATTGTTTATTCACACTGGCATCAGGATCTTTTCTACTCTTAATGGCCGCAGTCCCACCCCCGTTAATTCTGAAGGACAGTAAATTGGCCCTTAGTTTAAAAAGTTTGGAGACCGCTGCTGTAAACCAATACTGAGAAAAATGCATGGTGTCTGTCATAAGGTTTTGGCTTCAGTGCTTTGAGTCTCTGCAAGAAGTGCTTTTGCACGTTAACATAAGCTGTGTGCTTGTTCACGTAAGAGGAGCATGATTGACAGAGATCGGGCATAGCCCATATCTGTGGTGTTGTATTGGGAGTGTGGATCCACTATTCAAGCCGGGTGTCTGAAGTTGCAGGAGATCCGTACAATACCTCGGTACTTCAGTGATAATGAACTTGGTGATGCAAGCCCTCAACATCATTGAGGCTATTTCCCTACACTGCAAATAAGGGACAGATTTTTATTTTATTTTTCATTTTATTAAAGGGACTTGTATAGCACAATCAATTTAAGCAGCACTATATATATATATATATATATATATATATATATATATATATATATATATATATATACACACACACATATACATACACCCTCATCGAGCTTACAATATAAGGTCCTTAACTCACATTCATTCACACACATATTAGGGCTGATTTAGAAAGGAATTAGAAAGAAGACAATTAACCTAACAGTATGTCGTTGGAGTGTGGGTGGAAACCGGAGTACCTGGAGGAAATCCACACAAGCAGGTAATGCTGTGGCTGGGATTCAAACCAGTGACATTAGTGTTACTGGCGGAAGTGCTAACCACTTAGCATCCTTGCTGTACATAGCAATTTGGAATTTTTATGTGGGCCCACTGAACAATAAATTTCAGAAAAACGCAGCACTAAAAGTAGTAGTATATGCTGCTCACCTCCCTTTTTTTTTTTTTTTTTTGTGCAGTGTGGTGCAAAGCAGTACACCGCTTTGCAATCTGCTGCAGTGAGTAAAAATGAATGAAATGTATGTGTCCGATACATCGGCACCACTCCCTTCATAGTGGACACCAGCAGCCAAGGTATAATGCTGCCGCTAGTGTGAATGACTCCTAAAATGACATGAACATCACTGAAGTACTGTACTTGCACACTTAGCATTTGCATCCAATGCTGGTGTTTTAATGACCTGGAGGCTCAGGTGCAGCATTGAGCCCCGTTTCCTGCAGGCTGAAATATGTTACGGCTTGACAGGACTGAACACTGTACCGAGTGGTACATTTAGTGACACATTTGTTTAGGGAAGTGTGCCCAATAAAACAGGTATTGTACATTTTAACTAGGGTTGCACCGATACCGAGCATTTGCACGAGTACTTGTTATGCAAATGCTCCAATGCTTGATCTGATACTTGGCCAGTCAGAGGTGATCGGTGCTGCGGTGGGGGGAGGTACAAGCAACGGTCTCCCTGCATAAATTAAAGCAGCTGAGAGCCGCTTCTCCTATACAGTTAGATCGGTGCTTGCAACTCCCCCCACTGCCACACCAATCACCCCTGACTGTTCCCTATGTCGTTCTCCGTATCTTCCTCTGGTCCCCCGCCTTGTCATCGTCCTCCGCCGGTTCCCCACTGGCCCCCCGCCGTGTCGTCCTCCTCCGGTCCCCCGCCGCGTCGTCCTCCTCCAGGGCCCCCCCCGCCGCGTCGTCCTCCTCCGGGGCCCCCCCCCGCCGCGTCCTCCTCCTCCGGCCCCCCCCCCCCCGCTGCGTCGTCCTCCTCCGGGCCCCCCCCCCCCGCCGCGTCGTCCTCCTCCGGGCCCCCCCCCGCTGCGTCGTCCTCCTCCGGGCCCCCCCCGCCGCGTCGTCCTCCTCCGGGCCCCCCCCGCCGCGTCGTCCTCCTCTGGGCCCCCCCGGCGCATTTCCACTCCTTGACGTTTGTTCTTTTATTATATAGACTCAAAAGTCTTGGTTTGACTTGAACGCCTCTCATACAAGCATATAATGCTACATACAGGTGTCCACTGGATTTTACTGAGAGCCCTTGCACACTGGGGCGGTTTGCAGGCGCTATTGCGCTAATAATAGCGCCTGCAAACCGCCCCGAAAGTGCCGCTGCTGCCATTCCAGTGTGAAAGCCCCGAGGGCTTGCACACTGGAGCGATGCGCTGGCAGGACGGTAAAAAAAGTCCTGCCAGTAGCATCTTCATAGCGGTGAAGGAGCGGTGTGTATACCGCTCCTTTACCGCTCCTGCCCATTGAAATCAATGGGACGGCGCGGCTATACCGCTGGCAAAGCGCCTCTGCAGAGGCCCTTTGCGGTGGTATTTAACCCTTTCTCGGCCGCTAGCGGGGGGTAAAACCGCCCCGCTAGCGGCCGCATACCGACGGTAAAACGCCGCTAATAATAGCTGCGTTTTACCGCCGACGCCGCCCCCTGCCCCAGTGTGCAAGGGCTCTTAACTCCAAATAAAAGCAGATTCTTTGTACCGGTTTCTTATTAATAGAGCTCCTGTTTTTTAATGTTGCATTTGCATCAACTGGCTAAAACAATGTTTCTCAACCAGGGTCCCACCAGAGGTTGCTAGAGGTTCCTTGAGCAATTTCTGCCTCTCGGATAAGTTCCCATTGACACCACTGATCTTTTTAGTTATCTATAATTCTTCCCACTGTCACACTAATGTGTCACGAGTTGTAGATCTAGACATTTTTAGCAGGGGTTCCCAGAGACTGGAAAGTTATTTCAAGGGTTCCTCTGTGTTGAAAACGTTGAGGGAGGCTGGGCTAAAATGATGCAGAGCTATAAAAATGTATTGTGGACAGTGAGCTCTCCCTTTTTTCATTTGCTGGAAAGTACCTACACCCACAGGACTCTGGGATGGAACATCTATTTCTGCATTCCATGGTTTATATTCTGTTGCTGCTATAGCTGTGCGATGATGAAACCTTCTTCTTATCTCATCCTGATGCACGCTTACCCCAGTATAGGAATTCTATGGAGCTGGTTTGAATAAATAGTTCCTGGCTGAAATACCGGCAGCAGGAGGTTTTGGGGTTCAATGTGCTATAGACAACGTCTTGTAATTATTATTTTTTTTTTTTTTTTTTGTACAATCCTTTTATTTATTTTTTTACTAAAACAAAATCAAAGTTTTGGGGCACAGAAAGAAAAAGGGGGGGGGTGCACAAGAAATGTACACTTCAACAGACAGCAATCCAATACAAAAGCCTTTGGTAAAAGCATATTAGACATGGTCTCAGACTGCATGAGGTTCTATACAGAACATTCTTTAATGTGTGAACAATCGGTGCGTTCTATGACAAAGTCATTACTCCTATTTTATTAAAGAGATCGAGGTCTGGGATAGCAACAGATATGTGTGCAAAGCATGAAATAAAGAATGGGGTAATTGGCGCTACCCTATAGATCAGATGAGTATATAATATAGTAAAAAAGTAGTATAAAAGTGCCTATCTATAAAGAAAGGTGGAGTACCTTTTCCCATAAGGCAGAGTGTGTGTATGTGTAACCCTTCAGTGTTACGTAAAAGTGTGATAAAGCAAACAAAACCAAATGTGTATGTGACGGGTACACCAGATATGTATAAATAATCAGCCAAGTAGCATCCCATATGTAGAGAAGGGTGTATAAGTGTATCTCTCAGTCAAAACTGAGCCTGACAACCTTGCATATAAACCAGTGTAAAACAAATATCTACCACGATTAACCAACCATATATAACAAGCAAATATCTTGTGGTAAACCCAAAATGATGCATACATAAAAACATATATTGAATATATAAATATATATGCACCAAGATATAAATGCAAAATATATCGACAACTAAATGTATATAGGCCCAGACAAACCAATGTGTGCAGAAAAAAAAAAGTAAAATGTAAAAAAAAAAAAAAAAAAAAAAAAATTTAAATATGAAAAGTCCAAGCCCCACACATAGAAATAAATAGAATGTGATCCCAAAATAGCCAATGGTGGCTTGTAACAGGTGACTTCGGTGCTCACCTCGTAGTGCTCCCCCCAATGGGTCCCCACTCACCAAACGTAGTTACCCCTGCAGGGGTTATAGGCAAAAAGTGGGTGACTGTGGGTAAACCTCCTCCTCAGCTTTCTTACTATCCTATCAGTTCCTCCATTAGGCTCTTCCAGCTGTCCTCTCAAACTCAGGGGTGGAACCCGGTCAGGACCTCACAAATCGTTCCACAATGTCTCAAAACTGGGTCCTCATAAGAAGAAACAAGGGGGCTCCCATAGTGTAATAATTAAAAGTATATTTTATTTAAAAATATATTTAACAGCGGCTTCCCATCCCCGATT
Source organism: Aquarana catesbeiana (assembly GCF_042186555.1). Taxonomy (NCBI): domain Eukaryota; kingdom Metazoa; phylum Chordata; class Amphibia; order Anura; family Ranidae; genus Aquarana; species Aquarana catesbeiana. Next base: position 294,374,546 of record NC_133330.1, read on the forward strand.
TATGGCAAAATACAAAAATTGCAATAAAGTATGCAGGAAGAGCTGGTCTGCAGCGTGCGTTCCACCTGCGTTCCAGGCTCCCTGCTTCCGGAAACGACGTGAAAGCGTAGCCCTGCCTTATGCGTTTCGTCATAGGACGTTCTCAAATGTGTGCAAAGCATGCCTGCTGCAGGCTGAGAAAAGCTGAAGTAAAAAAAAAAAATAAAGTAAGGGAGGGTGAAGCCTTAAAACAGATCGTCACTACTTGGTAAACTAACATGCATGATTTTTTACCTATAGGTAAGCCTATAATAAGGCATACCTATAGGTACAGTAAATATCTCCTAAACATGAGTCGTTTAGGAGATATTTACTTTAGATGCAGCTAGTGATGTCAGCGGCGCATGCGCTTTGAAGAAACTGCATACCCGTGCCGTTCCTTCAGAGCCCTTTGGCGGCTTCCGTGGGAGTGGCGTCATCGTGGCTCCGGCTTTTTGCACAGCTGGAGTCCGCAAACCCGGCAGGAAGACCGGGTGAAGATGGAAGCTCCTTCATTGGTGACAGCGAGTTGTTGAAGGGCTTTGTTCTAAGGTAAGTTTCACATAATGTGCTAGTATTTAAAGGGGTTTTTTAGGTCTCTGTTACCGTACCCCCCCCCCTTTCTCCTTTCTCAGGTTTTTTTTTTTTTTCTGGGATAGAATAAAATGCCCTGCTCACGCAACTGCCTGGGATATATCTCGGTCACATAACTCCAGGTGCTCCAAGAAGACCATGTATTCATAAAGAATCCTATGCATCGAGAGGTTGGGCTGCCAGTAGTTTTATAATATGATGTGCTGTCCAGTGTTAATTTCGTTGACTAAAATATTTTTGTCGACTAAAATACAACCTAAAACTGAAACCATTCACATGACTAAAATACGACTAAAACGACATTTTACTCAAGACTATGACTAAATCGAAAATTGACATCAAAATTAACACTACTCCGCTGGCCATTTCTAAATCGGCAACACAATTCCATCCAAAACCTGTAATAGCACATTAAAGTTCAAACATATATTGCATTACCAGATAAGGTAGGGGGCATCTATCTACAAAGACTTTTGGAAACATATAGTATATGTACAGTTACGTAGTTCCCAGATGTGTATAGGTTTTTTTATTGGTGTTTTTATTCATTGTATATTTATTTATAATTATGTTTAATTTGTATGTAGCACCCTGGCCCTGTGAGATACGACATTTCGTTCTACTGTATGTTCTTATGTGTAGTAGAATGACAATAATGCTTGATTTGACTTGATCTACTAAGCTGCTGAAAGAGAAAAAGAAAAAGAAAAAGGCAATGGCATGATAGCCAATAGAGTTTGGTTTTTTTTTTTTGTATTTTTGCACTTCTCTTTGTCAAAAAGCAAGATTTTTGTTTGTTTATGACACTTGGTTTTATTTCTAAATACGTTATATATCGCAATGGCTAAATCTGTGTCTGTAGTGCATGTTCAAATCCTTAGGCCCCTTTCACACAAGGCGGACTCCGCTTCCACGGAGTCCGCCTCTGTCCGCCGGCTCAGCGGGAGATCAGTCCGTTGATCTCCGCTGAGCCGGCGGATGACAGGTCCCTCTCTGCTCACTGAGTGGGGAGGGGCTTGTCAGGCGCCGCTGCCGCCTATGGAGGGATCGGATAAAAACGGACAGCATGTCCGTTTTCATCAGATCTCACCCAATCCGATCCGCCAGCGACGGACCTGGACGTAGAGCCATCCGTCTGCTTTTAGTGGATCGGACCGGGTTGGATGTCAGAGAATAAAATGGTGATCGTTGCATTATTTTATGTCACACGGTATTTGTGCGGTGGTCTTTCAAACGCACTTTTTTTGGGAAGAAATACACTCTCACTAATTAAAAAAAAAAGAAACAGTAAAGTTAGCCCAATTTTTTTGTACAATGTGAAGGATGATGTTACGCTGAGTAAATAGATGGCTAACATTTCATGCTTTGAAATTGTCACCATTCCATGAGTGTGCGCAAACTACAGTACCTAAAAATCTCCATAGGCGATGCTTTAAAAAAATGTAATGGTTAGAGTTACAGAGGAAGTCTTTTGCTAGAATTATTGCTCTCGCGCTAATAAATGCGGCAATACCCCACATGTGTAATTTGAACACTGTTATACATATGTGGGCGTGACTTGCGCACTACCCCTGCCCTAGGCGGAAGTGAAGAATCGCGTATATATACATGATTCTGCACAGGAGGGCCACCCTGTAGCAGTAAATCTGCTATAGGCTGGTCCTTAACTGGTTAAAGTGGTTGTAAACCCTTTACTACCACTTTTACCTACAGGTAAGCCTATAATGAGGCTTACTTGTAGGTACCATGAATATCTCCTAAACTTGCACGTTTAGGATATATTCACTATATCCCCATGTGCTGATGTCATCGACATATGCGTACTGAAAAAACGGGCCACTTGTGCTGTTTCTTCAGTAGCTGTGCCGTGACCAGCGGCACCCACGTGCATGCGCGGGAGCGATGTCATTGTGGCTCCGGCCAATCACAATGCCTAAACCCACGAACCCGGAAATAACTCCGGGAGACATGTTGCCGGTCACAGTGGTGTGCAGGGAGCGCTGCAACAACATCGTTCTAAGGTACAGTGCCTTGAAAAAGTATTCATACCCCTTGAAATTTTCCACATTTTGTCATGTTACAACCAAAAACATAAATGTATTTTATTGGGATTTTTTGTGATAGATTAACACAAAGTGGCACATAATTGTGAAGTGGAAGGAAAATGATAAATGGTTTTCAACATCTTTTACAAATAAATATGTGAAAAGTGTGGGGTACATTTGTATTCAGTCCCCTGAGTCAATACTTTGTAGAACCACCTTTCATTGCAATTACAGCTGCAAGTTTTTTTGGGTATATCTCTACCAGCTTTGCACATCTAGAGGGGGACATTTTTGCCCATTCTTCTTTGCAAAATAGCTCAAGCTCTGTCAGATTGGATGGAGAGCGTCTGTGAACAGCAATTTTCAAATCTTGCCACAGAATCTCAATTGGATTTAGGTCTGGACTTTGACTGGGCCATTTAAACACATGAATATGCTTTGATCTAAACCTTTCCATTTTAGCTCTGGCTGTATGTTTAGGGTCGTTGTCCTGCTGGAAGGTGAACCTCCGCCCCGGTCTCAAGTCTTTTGCAGACTCAAATAGGTTTTCTTCGAAGATTGCCCTGTATTTGCCTCCATCCACCTGCCCATCAACTCTGACCAGCTTCCCTGTCCCTGCATCCCCACAACATGATGCTGCCACCACCATGTTTCACAGTGGGGATGGTGTGTTCAGGGTGATGTGCAGTGTTAGTTTTCCGCCACTCATAGCGTTTTACTTTTAGTCTCATCTGACCAGAGCACCTTCTTCCACATGTTTGTTGTGTCCCCCACATGGCTTCTTACAAACTGCAAACAGAACTTCTTATGGCTTTCTTTCAACAACGGCTTTCTTCTTGCCACTCTTCCACAGCGGCCAGATTTATGGAGTGCACTACTAATATTTGTCCTGTGGACAGATTCTCCAATCTGAGCTGTGGATCTCTGCAGCTCCTCCAGAGTTACCATGGGCCTCTTGGCTGCTTCTCTGATTAATGCTCTCCTTGCCCGGCCTGTCAGTTTAGGTGGACGGCCATGTCTTGGTAGGTTTGCAGTTGTGCCGTACTCTTTCCATTTTCGGATGATAAATTGAACAGCGCTCTGTGAGATGTTCAAAGCTTGGGATATTGTTTTATAACTTAACCTTGCTTCAAACTTCTCCACAACTTTATCCCTGACCTGTCTGGTGTGTTCCTTGGCCTTCATGATGCTGTTCGTTACTAAGGTTCTCTAACAAACCACTGAGGACTTCACAGAACAGCTGTATTTATACTGAGATTAAGTTACACACAGGTGGACTCTATTTACTAATTAGGTGACTTCTGAAGGCAATTGGTTCCACTAGATTTTAGTTAGGAGTATCGGAATAAAGGGGGCTGAATACAAATGCACGCCACACTTTTCACATATTTATTTGTAAAACATTTTAAAAACCATTTATCATTTTCCTTCCACTTCACAATTATGTGCCACTTTGTGTTGGTCTATCACATAAAATCCCAATAAAATACATTTATGTTTTTGGTTGTAACATGACAAAATGTGGAAAGTTTCAAGGGATATGAATACTTTTTCAAGGCACTGTAAGTATTTCATAATGAGCTAGTATGTGATGCATACTACTAGCTCATTATGCCTTTGTCCTGCAGGTTTTTTTTTGTTTTTTTTTTAAATAATCAGTTCAAGTTTGTATTCTTCAAAAAAGACTTTCTATTGCTCTCTGCCTGCTCCAAATCTCCAACTTTCTTTATTTTCGTTTTTGGCTGCTATTATCCGACTTCTTGTTTGTTCTCCTTGGTCCCACTGTATGTAGGAAACTAGCCACTCTCTCTTGCTCACTGCTGAGATGGACTAGAAACTATGAGATTTGTAGTGTTCATAGAGCAGTGCACGTGACCACAGCGAACGTTCCCTAGCTTATGTGAAACAAATAAAAGTGAGCGGGGTAAAGGAGAGGTTTGGGAGTTCAGAGGAGGTTGCAATGAAGCTGAGAAACACAGTAAGGCCCCTTTCACACATGTGGACCGTTTGTCTGTATATCATCCATCAATGCATCTCTATGGAAAAACGGATGCAAACAGATGATCATCCATTTACATCCGCATCTGTCAACGTCCACTTTTTGGAACAGATCAAAGCCCTATTTTTGTTCTATTAAAAAATGGAACGGACAAACAGTCAATTTTTGCATCTGTTTTTGCATTGGTTTTTAGGAGCCAGCATCTGCAGTGTCCTAACAACCAGTGACTCTCTTCTGCTGTCAGTAATGGTTCCTGCTGACAGCACAGACTGAATGCAGAGGGGGGCATTGTGTGCAACAGACAAGGGAGGGGGGATGGGCAGTGTGTACAGAGGGGCGGGGGGTCAGTGTGTACAGAGAGGGGGTCAGTGTGTACGGGGGGGGGAGGCAGTGTGTACAGAGAGAGGGGGTCAGTGTATACACAGAGGGGGCAGTGTGTACGGGGGGGGCAGTGTATACAGAGAGAGGGGGTCAGTGTGTACGGGAGGGGAGGAGGCAGTGTATACAGAGAGGAGGGGGCAGTGTGTACAGAGAGGGGGTCAGTGTGTACAGGGGGGGGAGGCAGTGTGTACAGAGAGAGGGGGTCAGTGTATACACAGAGGGGGCAGTGTGTACGGGGGGGGCAGTGTATACAGAGGGGCGAAGGCAGTGTGTACAGAGAAAGGGGGTCAGTGTGTACAGGGGGGGAGGCAATGTATACAGAGAGAGGGGGTCAGTGTGTACGGGGGAGGGGAGGCAGTGTATACAGAGATAGGGGGTCAGTGTGTACGGGGGGAAGGCAGTGTGTACAGAGAGAGGGGGTCAGTGTATACACAGAGGGGGCAGTGTGTACAGGGGGGGCAGTGTATACAGAGAGAGGGGTCAGTGTGTACGGGGGGAAGGTAGTGTGTACAGAGAGAGGGGACACTGTGTAGAGAGGGGGGTCAGTGTATACACAGAGGGGGTCAGTGTATACAGAGAGAGGGGGGTCAGTGTATACAGAGAGAGGGGGGTCAGTGTATACAGAGAGAGGGGGGTCAGTGTATACAGAGAGAGGGGGGTCAGTGTATACACAGAGGGGGCAGTGTGTACAGAGAGAGAGGGGGGTCAGTGTATACACAGAGGGGGCAGTGTGTACAGAGAGAGAGGGGGGTCAGTGTATACAGAGAGAGGGGGTCATTGTGTACAGGGGGGGAGGCAGTGTATACAGAGAGAGGGGGTCAGTGTATACAGAGAGAGGGGGTCATTGTGTACAGGGGGGGAGGCAGTGTATACAGAGAGAGGGGGTCAGTGTATACACAGAGGGGGCAGTGTGTACATACAGGCTATTTCACTTGCCAGTTTTTTTAATGCCAGCTCTTTGTTTACTTTATTGCACTGCAGAAGGAGCCGTTAAGTAGAGAAAGGTGTTGGGTCACTCGGTGATGTCCCTGGTGATCCCGCCTCTTTGTTTATTTTAGCGATTGACCAACTGACGGCGCTTTCTCCTGCGCTATAAAGTAAACCAAGAGTTGGCGATTACATTCAAAGCCAGCAAGTGAAAAAGCCTGTATGTACACACTGCCCCCTCTCTTCTTCTCTCCTGCCCCTCTCCTTGCACACGCTGCCCCTCCCATCCCTCGCCATAAAGAGGACCTGTCACCTATATGCTATCACATAAGCGGCTATTGGTCCGCTATGTGATAGCAATAATGTCATGTTTAAAAAAAAAAAAAAAAAAAAAAAAAGGAATAAATAAAAACATTTAAAGAGAGACAAAAAAAAAATAGAACAGGAAAACAAAACAAAAACTTTGAGCCCCCACATACGCACATACAGTATCTCACAAAGGTGAGTACACCCCTCACATTTTTGTAAACATTTTATTATATCTGTTCATGTGACAACACTGAAGAAATGATACTTTCCTACAATGTAAAGTAGTGAGTGTACAGCTTGTATAACAGTGTAAATTTCCTGTCCGCCTCAAAGTAACTGAACACGCAGCCATTAATGTCTAAACCAATGGCAACAAAAGTGTGTACACCCCTAAGTGAAAATGTCCAAATTGGGCCCAATTAGCCATTTTCCCTCCCCAGTGTCATGTGACTCGTTAGTGTTACAATGTCTCAGGTGTGAATGGGGAGCAGGTGTGTTAAATTTGGTGTTATCGCTCTCACTCTCTCATACTGATCACTGGAAGTTCAACATGGCACCTCATGGAAAGAACTCTGAGGATCTAAAAAAAAAAAAAAAAAAATAGAATTTTTGCTCTACATAAAGATGGCCTAGGCTATAAGAAGATTGCCAAGACCCTGAAACTGAGCTGCAGCACGGTGGCCAAGACCATACAGCGGTTTAACAGGACAGGTTCCACTCAGAACAGGCCTCGCCATGCTCAACCAAAGAAGTTGAGTGCGCGTGCTCAGCATCATATCCAGAGGTTGTCTTTGGGAAATAGACGTATGAGTGCTGCCAGCGTTGCTGCAGAGGTTGAAGGGGTGGGGGGGTCAGCCTGTCAGTGCTTAAATCATACGCCGCACGATGCTTCAATTTGGTCTGCATGGCTGTTGTCCAAGAAGGAAGCCTCTTCTAAAGATGATGCACAAGAAAGCCTGGAAACAGTTTGCTGAAGACAAACAGACTAAGGACATGGATTACTGGCACCATGTCCTGTGATAAAAAAAAAAAAACGCATTTGGTTCAGATGGTATCAAGTGTGTGTGTGGCAACCAGGTGAGGAGTACAAAGACAAGTGTGTTTTCCCTACAGTCAAGCAAGGTGGTGGGAGTGTCATGGTCTGGGGCTGCATGAGTACTGCCGACACTGGGGAGCTACAGTTCATTGAGGGAACCATGAATGTCCACATGTACTGTGACATACTAAAGCAGAGCATGATCCCCTCACTTTGGAGACTGGGCCGCCTAGCAGTATTCCAACATGATAAGAACCCCAAACACACCTCCAAGGCGACCACTGCCTTGCTAAAGAAGCTGAGGGTAAAGGTGATGGACTGGCCAAGCGTGTCTCCAGACCTAAACCCTATTGAGCATCTGTGGGGCATCCTCAAATGGAAGGTGGAGGAGCGCAAGGTCTCTAACATCCACCAGCTCCGGGATGTCATGGAGAAGTGGAAGAGGACTCCAGTGGCAACCTGTGAAGCTCTGGCGAACTCCATGCTCAAGAGGGTTAAGGCAGTGCTGGAAAATAATGGAGGACACACAAAAGACTGACACTTTGGGCCCAATTTGGACATTTTCACTTAGGGGTGTGCTTACTTTTGTTGTCAGCGGTTTAGACATTATTGGCTGTGTGTTTGCGTTATTTTGAGGGGACAGCAAATTTCCACTGTTATACAAGGTGTTCACTCACTACTTTACATTGTAACAAAGCTGTAATTTCTTCAGTGTTGTCACATGAATAGATATACAGTAAAACCTTGGTTTGAGAGCGTTTTGCAAGACAAGCAAAATTTTTAAATAAAGTTTGACTTGATATACAAGCAATGTCTTGTTATACAAGTAGCGTCATGTCACAACTGAGCTTAAAAGAGAGGCGCCTCTAAGTGTAGCAATATGGTTACATTTAGTGAAGGTACAACATTTAGCTACACTAATGGGGCGTACACACGGTCGGACTTTTCGTCTACAAAAGTCCGACAGCCTGTCCGACAGACTTCCGGCGGACTTTCGGCGGACTTGCAGCAGACTTTCTAACGAACGGACTTGCCTACACACGACCACACAAAAGTCCGACGGATTCGTACGTGATGACGTACACCGGACTAAAATAAGGAAGTTCATAGCCAGTAGCCAATAGCTGCCCTAGCGTGGGTTTTTGTCCGTCGGACTAGCACACAGACGAGCGGATTTCGGGGTCCGTCGTAGTTACGACGTAAAGATTTGAAGCATGTTTCAAATCTAAAGTCCGTCGGATTTGAGGCTGAAAAAGTCTGCTGAAAGTCCGGAGAAGCCCACACACGATCGGATTACCAGCCAGCTTTAGTCCGTCGGCGTCCGTTGGACTTTTGTAGACGAAAAGTCCGACCGTGTGTACGCCCCATTAGGGGCGCGTCTCTTCTCCTTAATACTCTGTTGCTCCTGCTGGATTTTGCTTCTAATCCCCTTGTGGAGGCTTCCATTTGTGGATGGACATTTTATGGTTACACAACCTATCACATTGCTATAATATTTTTATATGGACTATAAACTGAAGTACCGTATTTATCGGCGTATAACATGCGCCGGCGTATAACATGCATCCCAAGTTTAGGAGAGAATTTTAAGGAAAAAACTTTTAGGAGTAAAGTTTAAGGAAGAAAAACTTACAATAAAATGCCCATCAATGCAGTGTTATCGGTGTCCATCTGCAGCCTTGTCAGTGTCAGTGCAGCCTTGCTCCAGTGTCTATTGCAACCTTGTCAGTGCAGCTTTGCCCCCAGTGCAGCCATGTCAGTGCAGCTTTGCCCCAGTGCAGCCTTGCCCCAGTGCAGCCTTGTGTGATCGCCGCCGACACACATAGCCGTGTGTAAATTCAAATATGGCGCAGAGACTGCAGGGACTCGGTGGAGCCGAGATACACATACCCGAGAGTCCTCGGCTTTTCTCGGCGCCGCTTACAGTCCCGCCCTATGATGGACATCACACAGGTCCAATGGCGGGACTGGGCGGGACTGTAAGCGGCGCCGAGAAAAGCAGAGGACTCTCGGGTATGTGTATCTCGGCTCCACAAAATTGGCGGGGATCGGCCTGTAACACGCAACCACGATTTTCCCCTTTTTTTCAGGGGAAAAAAGTGCGTGTTATATGCCGATAAATACGGTACTTATGAATAAATGGTTGTGGGACAAATCATTTGAGTTTCCATTATTTCTTATGGGGAAATTTACTTTGATATACAAGTGCTTTGGATTACAAACATGTTTCTGCAACGAATTATGCTCGCAATCCAAGGTTTTACTGTAATAAAATATTTACAAAAATGTGAGGGTTGTACTCACTTTTGTGAGATACTGTATATAAAAACCCATGCATTGGGGCGCCTATGTGCAAAAACTGCAATTCTGCAACACGTTTTATATATCACTGCACATTTCTGAGTGAAATAAATAATTTTAGCACCTTTGCCCTTTGGTAACTCTATACGTATGACCTGTAGGGGCCTTTACAGTGGTTGCAAACCCTTACACATCACTTTTACCTAGAGGTAAGCCTATAATAAGGCTTACCTCTAGGTACTGGAAATATCTCCTAAACCTGCACAATTTAGGAGATATTTACCATATACGCTTGCGCTGACGTCATCAGCACGTGCGCGCACTAAATCGAGGGCATGATCGCGTGATTTCTAAAGGGCCCGTGCTGTGACCGGTTGGCTCCCATGCACATGTGCGGGAGTAACGTCACGCAACTCTGGCCACTCACAGAGCCGGAGTCCATGGCCCCAGAAGGAAGAGGGGCGAAGATGGAGGTGGCCACCAGCGATGCATACAACCCCTGGCAAAAATGATGGAATCACCAGTCCCTGAGGATGTTCCTTCAGTTGTTTATTGTTGTAGAAAAAAAGCAGATCACAGACATGGCCAAAAACTAAAGGCATTTCAAATGGCAACTTTCTGGCTTTAAGAAACACTAAAAGAAATCAAGAAAAATAACTGTGGTGGCCAGTAACAGTTAGTTTTATAGAACAAGCACAGGGAATAAATTATGGAATCACTCAAATCTGAGGAAAAAATTATGGAATCACCCTGTAAATTTTCATTACAAACACTAACACCTGCATCAGATTAAGTCTGCTTGTTAGTATGTAGGTAAAAAGGAGTGATCACACCTTGGAGAGCTGTTGCAACAAGTGGACTGACATGAAGCATGGCTCCAACATGTCTGTGATCTGCTTTTTTTCTACAACAATAAACAACTGAAGGAACATCCTCAGGGACTGGTGATTCCATAATTTTTGCCAGGGGTTGTACTACTCCATTATGCTTTTACTTTGCAGGGAACAAAAGAGGAAGTAAAACCCATCAGGGTTTACTTCCTCTTTAAAGCATCGCCTATAGAAATATTGGGTATTGAAGGTTTTTCTGCTGTTTCACGGGCGCATACAGTTTTAATGCTTGACATGTTGGGTATCTATTTACTTGGTGCAACTTTCTATTTATATGTTACCAAGATGGAACCGAATGGAAATTTTGGTACCAAAACTGAAAATGCAGAGAGCACTTGGCCAAAAACCGAGAATGACAGTTTTAAAAGAAAAAAAAAATAGATATAGATAGAGAGAGAATTATATTCTACTTTTTATTTGATATCATTCATTTAAATGAATATGAATTTGTCAACCATTATTGCCATCTTTTAGCACAAGAAAAGTTTAAGTTAAATGTATCCCTTTACTTCTGTTCTGTTGCACTTCCATTGTGGTGTTTAAAAATCTTGCTTGCTGCATTTTTGTCAGTTAAAAAAAATAGGTAGGTAAGGGTTACAAAAAAAAAAAAATTGGCAGTGGAAGGTGGGGGTTTAGGTAAAGTCCCCCTAAAGGACTCCAGCTAGTGGATGCAAAAACTGATGTAAACTGAATCTCTCTTTTTTTCTTTAAACTTTCTTTTTAATTGATGAAGCAGGCAGACTGCCGTGTGGAAAGAGGCCTAAGGCCGGGTTTACACTGGTGTGACAAACGCTCCGACATTGGGAGCTCATGTCGCATGATGTGTGAACAAGACAAAAACAAAACAAACCAAAACAAGTCGGTCTGACTTTGAGAATGCTCCCTGTACTACTTTGGTCTGACTTTGATCCTTGCTTCAGCCCATTGACGATCATTGAAGTTGGATCAATGTCGGATCTCCGTCTTCCATGATCTGACTTTGGCATGCGACTTGTGCTCTGATGAGCTTGAGGGGGGATCTCCGCGCCAAATTTTAAATAAAAAAACAACACAGGTTCCCCCTCCAAGAGCATACCAGACCCTTCGGTCTGATATGGATTTTAAGGGGAACACCCTACGCCAAAAAAACTGCGTGGGGGTCCCCCCAAAATCCATACCAGACCCTTATCCGAGCACGCAGCCCAGCTGGTCATGGGGGGGGTGGGGTGGGTGCTTTGGGGCCACCCCGAAGCACCTTGTCCCCATGTTGATGAGGACAAGGGCCTCTTCCTGACAACCCTGGCCGTTGGTTGTCGGGGCTTGCGGGCGGGGGGGCTTATCGGAATCCGGGAGCTTCCTTTAATAAGGGGGCCCCCAGATCCTGGCCCCCCTCCCTATGTGAATGAGTATGGGGTACATCGTACCCCTACCCATTCACCTAGGAAAAAAAAGTGTCAATAAAAAACACACTAGACAGGTTTTTAAAGTAATTTATTAGGCAGCTCCGGGGGTCTTCTTCCGACTTCGGGGGTCTCTTCCGACTTTTCCGCGCTCTATGGCCTCTTCTCCGCGCTCTCAGGTTCTTCTTGCGCTCTCTGGTATCTTCTGCCAGGCTCCTCCGCTATCCTCTGCTCTTTTGCCCGCTCTTTTGCTAGTGGAGGCCGATCTTCTCCGTTGTCTTCTTCCCTCTTCTCTTTTTCCGATGTTGACACAACGCTCTCTCCCGCTGTAATGCCGTGTGCACGGTGCTCAACTACTTATATAGGCATGGGGCGTGGTCACCGGTGATGTCACCCCACCCCTTATATCGTCACTGCCCGGGGCCTGATGGGGCGGTGATGTCATAAGGGGTGGGGTCATCGGATGACATCGCCCCATGTCTATACAAATCGTTGCGCACACGGCATTACAGCGGGAGAGAGCGTCGTGTCAACATACTCATTACATAGGGTGGGGGGCCAGGATCTGGGGGCCCCTTATTAAAGGGGGCTCCCAGGCCCCGACAACCAACGGCCAGGGTTGTCGGGAAGAAGCCCTTGTCCTCATCAACATGGGGACAAAGTGCTTTGGGGTGGAGGGTGCCGCAGGGCGCCCCCCTGCCCCAAAGCACCCACCCCCCCCATGTTGAGGGCATGCAGCCTGGTACGGTTCAGGAGGGGGGGGGGCGCTCGCTCGTCCCCACCCCTTTTCCTGACCGGCCGGGCTGCGTGCTCGGATAAGGGTCTGGTATGAATTTTGGGGGGACCCCCACACCGTTTTGTCGGCGTAGGGGGTTTCCCCTTAAAATCCATATCAGACCTAAGGGCCTGGTATGCTCTTGGAGGGGGAACCCATGCCGGTTTTTTATTTAAAATTTGGCGTGGAGTTCCTCTCAAGATTCATACCACACACAGTGCCTGTTATTGGCGTGGATTCAAGTTGGATCCCTGTTCATTGAAAGTCAGACGTATGTCCGCTTCAAATCGCAGGGCAAAGTCGGATCCAAAGTAGGATGGCTGTCGTGTCGCACCAGTGTAAACCCCGCCTAAAACCATTCAATCAAGAGTAGATTACAGGTGCATTATGTAGTGGATGTATATGAATTATTATTGGAGAACAAGGATAACCGCCCAGGTGACAGCAGACCGCTTATGATTTGCACTGATCCATCCACCCACCACCTGAGGTGCTGCTGATAGTCAGAGTTCCGGAGGAGACAACTAGACCTGGTTTTGGGGATGACCAAACAGAGGGTGCATATGATCTGATCGATCATATAAGAGGGTGTTTGGACCTTTTGTTGTAAAGTTCAATATAGTGAGGTGAGAGCATACCCAAAAGGGGCTCACTGCAGTCGGAGGTATTTCTCTTGTGTGCAGGATCATTATTTCTATGGTTTAATGTCCGTTTAAATCAAGTTTCCATCAGACAATTAACAATTCTGGAATAAAGGGGAAATGTGTAATGAATTATCCACTCCATGTAAAGGATATGTTCTCCTTTAAAAAAAAATAAAAAAAATAAATGCACATTTTTCTTGCAGGTAAAAAAATGTGCATTTATTTTTCATTTTGCATTGCACCCACAATCAGTAGATCGCAGATACAATACAGGGTTCCTGCAGACTATCTGTGTAAGCTGCATGCTCGTACCTTGTACAGGCAGACAGTTACACATTGACAGGAAGAATCAATGAACTACATAGAGCACTCACTAGCGCCCGGTTAGTTCATTGGGAACTAAAAGTCATCGTCTGAAAAGGCTTTTGGTACTTGTAGAAATCTGTGAATGAATGCTGCAACCATGTGGGCGGAGCCCCACATGACTGCACTTTTTTCAAATAGTGACAGCAGGTGCGGGGAGAAGATCCCCAGCCCGCTGTCATGGGGAGAGGATCAGCTGCAGGAACAGGTTACCTGTTGCACCCTAAAAATGGGTGGAACATATAACATATTTCCAAAGGTGAACTTATCCTTCAACCCAGGGGTAGACAACCTTGGCCCTCCAGCTGTGGTGAAACTACAAATCCCATCATGCCTCTGTCTCTAGGAGTCATGCCTGTGATTTTCAGGGTCTTGCAATGTCTCATGGGACTTGTAGTTTCAAAACTGCTGGAGGGTCGAGGTTGCCTTACCCGCTTTAACCCCTTCCCCACCGTGCTATAGCCGACTCAGCTGATCACCGTTCTGGGGAAAGGGCCAATCACAGCGACCCTTTACCATGTGATCAGCTGTGTCCAATAACAGCTGATCACGGAAGTAAACACAAGCTGGGCTTTTCTTTCCTTACGCTGACTGTAAGGAGAGAAAAAAAGAGACCTGATAACCGGCTTGTGTTAAAGCAGGGGTCTCAAACTGGCGGCCCTCCAGCTGTTGTGAAACTAAAAGTCCCATCATGCCTCTGCCTGTGGGAGTCATGCTTGTTACTGTCAGCCTTGCAATGCCTCATGGGACTTGTAGTTCCGCAACAGCTGGAGGGTCGCCAGTTTGACACCCGTGTTAAAGGGACATCGGCACTGATAATCACGGCACTGATTATCAATATCCTTATTATCCATACAGTTCCAACAGTACCCACCAGTGTCACTTAACAGTGTCCATCAGTGCTGCCTATCGGAGCCCATCAGTGCCACCTCATTGGTGCAGCCTCATCAGTGCAGCCTCATCAGTGCCCATCAGTGCAGCCTCATCAGTGCTGCCTCATTGGTGCAGCCTCATCAGTGCCCATCAGTTCAGCCTCATCAGTGCCGCCTCATTGTTGCAGCCTCATCAGTGCCCATCAGTTCAGCCTCATCAGTGTCCATCAGTGAAGGAGAAAAATTTCCTGTTTGCAATATTTTATAACAAACTATAGTTTTGTTTTTATATATAATTTAATATTTGTGTAATTTAAAAAAAGAAAGCTCTATTTGTGTGAAAAAATGCAAAAAAATTTCATATGAGTACAGTGTTACATGACAGTGCAATTGTCATTCAAAGTGTGGAAGCTGAAAATTGGCCTGGGCGGGAAGGGGGTAAAAGTTCCCAGTAGACAAGTGGTTAAACAAGAAGACCCAGTGGTGTGTAGAATTAAAAAAAGGCTGAAATTTGTATTTAATAAAATGCCGTTGTGGATCTTGATGTCCTCATATCCTATACATAATCTCCACGCCTGCGATACTCGATTGGCCGTATGTTGATAAACGCACGCCCGCATTCTCCTGTTGTTCTTTAGATCTTTACACACAGGAAACCGTTAGATTTATAACAAATCTCAGAGTTCAAATCCCCAGATTATTTCTGGAAATATCAGCATTTGCAAGTCTAGAATCGGCGCTCCCCCTCCCCGCCTCGTACTCTGTTTTCTTTGCACCGTCGCCAAGAAGAAAAAGAAAAAAAAAAAAAAGCACAACAAAACTGCAGAGTCATCGTTCAGGCAACAAGCAGCGAGATTGGCCTTTTTGGTGTGATGAAAACTGCTTTTATTCCTGGCAATAGAGAGCTCTTTGTGGCCGGGACACATCGCGGAGGGAGAGAAGGCACAGCTCGAGTACTTTCACGGTGCAAAGTGTGCGCTCGCTGTCCTGATTTTTACAATAACAAAGTTTTCACCTGATAATAATCACACTTGCTTCTAAGAAGTCTGCCGGCCTGATCTGTAATCCCGAACTGAAACCACAGATGACTCAAAAGTAGGGGAACATATTGCGGGTGTGTTTCGTTTGGTGCCCAGGCGGTGCTTTCCCTCCTTAAAGAAAAACTCTCTTGCATCTAAACTGACCACATTAAAACAACCTTTGTTATTAGTTCAGTACAAACACGTCTTTACTATTTTTGGGGGTCCCATGCCTTTTAAAATGGTACTAAACAGAAGTTCTTTTAAAGTACAGTATGTATTTTTAGTCCTTGTTACTATGGGGCATATTAATGCATACCCCAAAGGAGGGCCGTATTTACCTGCACAGGCATTCCATGCATTTCTGTGCAGGCAGTCCCATTGATGTCTATTGGGATGCAGCCTTTGCACAGACACAGCCACTGCCCCCCAGTCTGTCATCTGTGCGGGTGCATGGGCCCCAAATGTACACAGTCTGCGTTCGGGGCCCGGCACCTGCAGGAATGTCAAATTGGGATCAGCGGCTCTGTCTGTGCATCAGCTGCGTCCCAATAGATATCAATAGTTCTGCCTGCACGGTATGCATGATGGTGATCCTATGGCACGGAAGGTTTTTTTTTACCTTTTAATGCAGAGAATGAGTTCAGCTATAAAAAAAAAACAAAAAAAAAAAAAAACAAAAACCTTCTGCTAGGGCTGGGGAAAAAAATCGATTTGAATCTTGAATCAAGTTGAGAGGTCAAATCGATTCAAATTTTCAACAAATTGATTTTTTTTTTTTTTTTTTTTCACCAGGACTGTGCCAAGGACTAGGCCGAAGCTGTGGCCTCGCCTAAAAACTCTTGCCCGCAACCTCTCAGGAGTGTCCATCAAAAAAAAAAAAAAGACTCAATTCGAATCGTGAATCGAGTGGTGTTTTTTTTTTTTTTTTTTTAAATCACAGATTTTTTTTTTTTTGGAGAAAATCGCCCAGCTCTACCTTCTGCCTTTAGAACCACTTTAACGCTCAGCCACCTCTGGATCCCCCAAATTCCTTCCTTTTTGCTGCTGTGATCTCGCTGTGTATATAGGGAAGGTAGTCTCCCTCATTTGCTCAAAGTGACATTTCATTAATGTGGAATTGCACTCTTCCAATCAACATTGAATGCTTTTAATCCTCATGCTGTTAGCATTAGTGAATAGGAAAGTATATCAGATTTACTCGTTGTAATAAAAAAAAAAGTTTAATTTCTTCAGTTACTAGTTTCTTGCCTATGATGTCATACATCCCAGGAATCTTCAGGAGGGGAGGAGGGGTTTTCTCAGCAAAGCATACTCTATTGCATACATGCTTGAGCTAAGGGCAGATGGATTCCAGGAAGTAAATGCTACAGGAATCATTTGCCCTTATTCAAGATGGCCACGGACAGAAATGCTAGGGGGTTGTTTTTTCAAACTGATAGCTCAAGAAAATAAAGCATGGATGGGGAAGTTTCCTTTTGAATTATAAAAATAAACTAAATAGTGTTTTTGGTTTGTGGTGCTCAGATGCATTGACAATCGGCTTAAAGTTCTATTGGTCACAGCTTACCGTCCTCCTCCTTTTCTGTGCACACCACTGCAGCATGGTGGCATGAACAGGCATAATGGAAAGCGAGGCTTTTTGCCCTGTCTTGTGTTGGGACTTGACTGTCCAGCACCGTCACAGTGTACTTGGTATCAGTGGGCTCTATGTCTCGGTTCACACTAGAACGCGGTACGTGAAACCTGCAATCCGTTCGCATTTGCTGCACAGCATTCAAAATGTTCTGCAGTTCTGATCTGTAGAAGGTGTCACTGTTATGATGATTGTGGCTGGCTGAGACACTCGTGGACATTGCTGGATAGAGATGGGGCTTAGTTAAGTATTAGGGGTGCTGAGGGGGGCTGCTACACGCAGAAGGCTTTTTATCCTATTGCATAGAATGCATTAAAATAAAAAAACCTTTTGACTTTACAGCTCCTTTTAAGGACCGCCCCATGTACATATACTGCAGTAGGGTGTCCCTTTAGCTCAAAATCATGTACCCGTAGAGGATTTTTTTTTTTTTTCCCTCCGGGTCTGGGGTGTGTGCATGCGCACCGCCGGCAAGCAGGAGCCAATTGGCGGGTCCGGCGGACCCGATGTCTGTTGGGACCCGCTGATCGTTCAAAAGGCAGACAGAACTGCCTATGTAAAGGAGGCAGATCGCTGTTTTATGACAGGAGAAGGAGATCTTGTGTTTCTGCTAAGCAGGAACACCGATCTCTGTCTTGCAGTACAAGCACTTCCCCCACACAGTTAGAAACCACCCCCTAGGGACATATTTAACCCTTTTAAATTGCCCCTGGATGTTAACCCCTTCCCAGCCAGTGTCATTAGTACAGTGACGGCGCATATTTTTTTTAGCACTGATCACTGTATTAGTGTCACTGGTCCCCAAAAAAGTATCACTTAGTGTCCGATTTGCACACCACAAGGTCGCAGTTCCGCTATAAGCCGCTGATCGCCGCCATTATTAGTACAAAAACAAAAATGCCATAAAAATATCCCATAGTTTGTAGACGCTATAACTTTTGCGCAAACCAATCAACATACACTTATTACGATTTTTTTTCTAAAAATATGTAGCAGAATACTTATTGGCCTAAATTTATGAAGAAATTAGATTTTTCTTACATATATTTTTTTTAATTGGATATGTTTTATAGTAGAAACTAAAAAATAATTGTGTTTTTTTTTCAAAATTGTCTTTTTATTTTTCATGCTATTAAAAAAAAAAAAAAAAAAAAAACCGTAGAGGTAATCAAATACCACCAAAAGAAAGCTCTATTTGTGGGAAAAAAAGGACATCAATTTTATTTGGGTACAGCGTCGCACAACCGCGCAATTAACAGTTAAAATAACGCAGTGCCGTATCACAAAAAATGGCCTAGTCAGGAAGGGGGTAAAGCCTTCCGGGACTGAAGTGGTTAACTTTGTACTCATGACACATGTTATGATGTGATTGGGATATATATACAGTAGAACCATTTTTCATAGCAAATTGTCATTAATGTAAAAATGATTAAAGCTAGGGTTCCTTTAATAACGGTCTTTACAGATTCAATTTCAACCCGCCGTTCCCGGTCTTCATTAACGGTACGGCGTTCACGAGCCTGTTTGAAAAATCACTTGTTTGCCAGAGTTGCTGTCGTGGTGTCTTTTTGCCCTCTAGTGGTTCTTGTTGAGTAATGCAGCACACTCGTGTCAGCTCTCCAACTCAATTTCTTCCATGAGCCAAAAAATGTAAACTAATTGGCTTCCAATTGCAGTGACTTCCAGAAACAGAACCGGAGTAGAAGATTTATTTTTGGAATGTTTTGCTGACCTAGAAATCCCTAATATTTCCCGCGGTGTATGAGCTACAATTGCTGAATCAAGTTTTAAAGCTGCATGCACCAGGGTTGTTGTTCTGATCCTGGGTTTTATTTTTTTTTCTTTACTATCTAATGATTTACTGACCTGGAATTGGCACAAAGCCAGTAATTTCTCTGCTCGGCCCCGGAACCTGCGCATTTAACAATGCCAGCTCCCATATTCCTATCATTACAGGTTCTCTATAAAAGGCTTTTATAGTATTTTTTGTATATTTCTTGTAAGTATCAATTATACATGTTTTATTTACCGCTTGCCGTCAGCAGGTGCCAAGCGCTAGACTACTACTTTTTTTTTTTTTCCTTTTTCTTTCCTTTCCTATCATAGTATTGAAATCTGGATTAGCCTCTTCTGTGAATTGACCTGTATGGTTGGATGTCAGATTACAAACACTCAACTAAATGAGTCAGAGCAGGAAACTGTTCAGTGGCTTAGTGGTTAGCACTTACGTCTTGCTGCACTGGGGTCATGCGTTCAGATCCTGCATGAAGTTTGCATGTTCTCCCTGTACATTTGTGGCTTTGTGGTATTCCAGTTTCCTCCCACACTTCAAGGACATGCTGGTAGCTTAAAGCGGAAGTAAACCCATCCATAAAACAGTGCCGGAAATGTAACACTCCCATTGGTTGTGCTCTCAACCAAACTGTCAAACCATCCAATGGCTGGTGTCTAAACTGATCACATGTGCAGCATCATGGCCGTTGTGGATTAAACAGAGGCAAAGATGGGAGTTTCCTTGGCTGAAAACGATATGAAGAGTTTACTTACGCTTTAATTGGATCCTGTCTAAATTAGTACCAGTATTTGTATATACAACCCCAATTCCAAAACCAGTTGTATAAAAGCTACATAAAAACAGAATGCAATGGTTTGCACATCTCCTCCTATTTTATTCACAATATAAAATGGAAAACATCAAATGTTTGAACTGAATTTTTTTTTACAATTTTGAGGGAAAAAATAAGGTCGATTTTGAAATTGATGGCAGCAACATGTCTCAAAGTTGAGAGAGGGACATGTTTAGCATTTGTACCAATGGGCATTTATAAGGTGGCACTGATAGGCGGCACTGATAGGTGACACTGATGGGTGGCACTGATGATGAGGCCCTGGTAGGCACTGATTGGCGGCACTGGTAGGTGGCACTGATAGGCAGCACTTGTATGCACTGGTATGTGGCACTGGTGGGCACTGCATAGCAGCAGTGGCTCTCCGTGATCGGGACCGATGACCCTCTGACGGAAGCCGATAATCGGCTTTTTTTTCTTTTTTCTCCTTACGCTGACAGCATGAGGGGGAAAAAAAAAGCAGATTACGATCTGTTTACATCACACGATCAGCGGTCATTGGCTGACAGCTGATCATGCGATAAGGGGCCGGGATCTCCGCATTATCGGGAGGATGTACATGGATGCAATCCCGGCAATTAAGGCCTGTGCTGCACCCAACTTTCGGCTATAGTGCGGGGTGGAGGTGGTTAAAGTGGTTGTAAAAGCGGAAGGTTTTTTACTTTAACTCTTTCACTGCCAGAGCTGTTTTTTTTTTTTTTTTTTTTTTTTTTGCACACGTTGAAAAAAATCATTTTAGGCCTGACGATTACACAACCCACAACTATTATATATTTTTTGAAAGCAGAAACCCTAGAGAATAAAATAGTGGTAGTTCCAATTTTTTATGTCACACGATATTACCCCAAATGTCTAGGAAACGCAAAATTTCAGTAAAACAACACCTTGTGAATTTTAGGGCAAACAAAAGCAATCAATTACCTAAATTTTTGGTAAAATATAAAAGATGAGGTTGCACCGAGTAAATAGATACCCAACATGCCAAACCTTACATTTTTGTGTGCCCGTGAAATGGCATCAAACTTCAGTACCCTATCTTTTCTATAGGCGACCCTTTAAAAGCCCCCCTATAGGTATCGGTTTAGTGTTACGGAGGTCTTGTGTTAGAATTATTGCTCTCACTCCGGGGCGTATGTATTGCAATCAACGCTTTCACGTGTAGGCGCCCCGAAGCATGCGTTTACATTATTGCATGTGTATATGTGGGGGTGGTGGACTCAACAGTTTGGGGGGGGGGGGGGGTGTTATGTGCTTGGGTGTATTTTGCAGTATTTTTTTTTTACTTAACTTTTTTGTTTTTCATCACATAGGGGACTTTTATGTGATAATTTTCAGGTGACAGGTTCTCTTTCAGATGTCTCCCCTGTGCTCTACTAAATGTTTTGCAATGCAGATCGCATTGCAAAACATTATTTCCAGGCTGAGCTAGCTGGGAACACCGAGAGCTTGACCTGGAAGTGACGTCAGAGACGTCGCTTTCCGGGACACAAGAAGAAGGGAAGGAGAGCGGACAGGTGTCATGGGCAAGCGAAGCTCGGTAAGCATGGCGGGGGGTGCACCGGTACCGGGGATGTGTGCGAGTGATCTGGTGGCAGCGGAGCCGCCGGAATGCTCTAACCTTACAGGCAGGAGTCTTCCTGTCAGTTTCACACACAATCTCCCTGTGGCTGCAGCCACCAGATTGTGTGTGATACCCCTACCCGTTAGGTACGTACGATGCATGGACCTGGCGGCGAAAGGGTTAATGCATTTTATGCATTAAGATGAAAAACCATCTGTGTGCAGCAGCCCCCCCCCAATGCTTACCTGAGCCCCAGCTTGATCCAGCGATGTTGCACGAGAGACTTGGCTGTCCAGGACTCTCTCTCTCCTGATTGGCTGAGACACAGCAGATGCCATTGGCTCCCGCTGCTGTCAGTCAAAGTCAGTGAGCCAATGAGGAGAGAGGGGGCAGGGCCATGCCACAGAGCTGCGGCTTGGCTCGGGTGCCCCCATAGCAAGCTGCCTGCTGTGGGGGCACTTGGCAGAAGGGAGGAGCCAGGACCGCCAGTGAGGGACCCGAGAAGAGGAGGATCTGGATGCTCTGTGCAAAACCACTACACAGAGCAGGTAAGTACGACATGTTTGTTATTTTTAAAGAAAAAAAAAAGACTTTAGTATCGTTTTAAGGTCTTTAATATTTTATGTTGAGGAACATTATTATGAAATTGACAATTTTTAGATGCAGCTTTTCACAGATTGGTGAACCTCTGCCCATCTTTACTTCTGAGACACCCTGGGGTTGGTTTACTAAAGGCATATAGGTTGTGCATTTTGAAAAGTGCAGTTGCTCCGGAGCTTAATAAATGAGCAGAAGCTGTGCTGATTTCCATCATCCAATCCATCATCCAATCATGTGCAAGCATAAATGCAGTTTTTTTTTTTTTTCCTTTTCCTTGTATGTGATTGGGTATTCTCAGGGTATCAACTCCCCTGACTCTCTAAGATGCTCTTTTTATACCTTATAATATACCCTATAATGTTATTGACATGTTTCCAATCAACCTGATTAGTTGCACAATGTTCTTCCAGTTCTTCCTTGTTAGTACCACCTACTTTGCCAGCTTTTGCTGCACCGCCCCAACTTTTTTGAGATGTGTTGCTGCCATCAGTTTCATGATTGCCTTATTTTATTTTAAATTGTGCATTTTCTCAGTTTAAACATTTGATATGTTTTCTGTTGTGAATAAAATATGGATTTATGAGATTTGCAAATCAATGCATTCTGTTTTTATGTAGCTTATACAGCATCCCAACTTTTTTGGAATTGGGGTTGTATGCATTGGGATAAGAGACCTTAGATTGTAAGCTCCTTTGATGGCATGGACTGATGTGAATATACAATTTGTGATCTTTATACAATCTATAAATATCTCTAATAAATGTAAACCATCGCTTATAGAAAAGGGAGATTAAAGATCCCTTTTAATATTGAAATCCCCTAAAGCAGAGCTTCAGTAATTATTTTTTTTTTTTTTGAACTTTCCATCTATTAAATCTTCATTTTTTTTTCTGCCACTAAATACCTTATATAGCCCACTTCCTGTTTCTTATCTGGTCATTAGCCCAGGCTTGTGACATCATGCACAGCTCTTTCTCACTCTCATGAGAGTTTTCCAAAAAGGAGGGACGAGTCATAAGAGGGCCAATGAAAGCTGCAGAGCTGGAGGTGTGCCTCTGTATGTCTGTGTAAATCCAGGAAGTGAACAGACAGCAGCTTCAGCTGCCCACAGTTAAAATGGCTGCAGCCAGACTCAGTGAAGGACGATTTCTGCAGCGTATTTGGCAAGTACAGAATCACATCATATATAAAATAATATGCAAAGTTGTTGGAGGGAAGCTTCGGAATGGCAAAGATGTTTTTTTATTGCAAATCATGTGAGCAGACTGCAGTTCCTCTTTAAATTCTGCATATTATAATTTGTTATATATCGCTCTATTCTAATCCCTTGAAAAGGGGGGGGGGGGGGTGGCGCCTGTTCTTAAGAGCTGTAATTCCTAAACCCTTCCTCCGATTTGGATGTACATACCCTCAAATTAAATCTGAGTGTGCGCACTTTCATCCCATATTCAATATATAACTATAGCTTGAATATGTTATGGTAAATACCTGAAAAAAACGAAAATGTATCTAAAATCCTTAGAATAGTCCTTAGCCTTGATATAGAGTTAGGTCTATATATATTTGGACGCGGGCACAATTTTCATACTCTTGGCTCTGTATGCCACCAGAATAAAATTAAACATTCCAAATGAATTTGAAGTGCAGACTTTCAGCTTTAATTTAAGGGGTTGAACATAAATATCAAGTACAAATGTTAGGAACTTCAACCATTTTTATACACTGTCCCCCCCATTTTCTGGGGCTCAAATGTAGGTGGAAGAATGAATATAATCATAAATATTGTTCGTTTTAATATCTTGTTGAGAATCCTTTACTGGCAATGACTGCCTGAAGTCTGGAACCCATGGACATTACCAAAGACTGGGTTTCCTCCTTTCTGATGCTTTCCCAGGCTCTAATTGCAGCTGTCTTCAGTTGTTCTTTGTGGGTCTTTCTGCCTTTAGTTTTGCCTTCAGCAAGTGAAATGCATGCTCAATTAGGCGGAGATCAGATGATTGACTCAGCCATTGCAGAATATTCTACTTCTTTTCCTTCAAAAGCTCCTGGGTTGCTTTTGCAGTGTGTCATTGCATTGGATCATTGTCCATCTGTACTGTGAAGCGCCGTCCAATCAACATTGTTGCATTTGGCTGAATCTGGGCTGACAGTATATCTCTAAACACTGCAGAATTCATCCAGCTGCTTCTGTCTTCTGTCACATCATCAATAAACACCAATGACCCAGTCCCACTGGAAGCCATGCATGCCCATGCCATCACACTGTCTCCACCATGTTTTATAGATGACGTTGTGTACTTTGGATCATGAGTTGTTCTACACCTTCTCCACACTTTTTTTTTTTTTCTTCCCGTCATTCTGGTACAGATTAATCTTAGTTTCATCCTTCCAAAGAATGCTTTCCAGAACTGGGCTAGCTTTTTTAGATGTTTTTTGGCAGGTTTTTTTTAGTGGACAGCCTTCACAGAAGAGTTGAAACTGTTATAGCCGCAAAGGGTGGGCCAACTGAATATTGAACCCTATGGACTAAGCCATTAAAGTTCATGTGCGTGGAAAGGCAGGCGTCCCAATACTTTTGGCAATATAGCCAGATTAAATGTTCAAAAAACTTGCGATGTTTTATTTTAATTTATTTAGCATATGGTTAGGATGCTGTACAAAAAGTAGTAATTTAGCATCCCTGTGTATGACTTGTGTTGATCTGGTTTTTGTGCTCTTTTTTTTCACAGGCGGCGATAAATGGAGTAATACCACAAGAAAATGGCATTTTACAGAGGTATGCGAGTTATTTATTTCTGCTTTATGGTGTCCTTTTATGAAACTGCGGTAAAATACCGCAATTCGGTTCTCAGGCATTCTCAGAGGAGATCGCTCTCCTCTGAGTGCCTGTTTATGAAAGTGTGTAGATCGCTTCTCATGTTGAGTTGAGGAGCGATTTACAAACGCCGGGAACTCCTGAGAACGGCTCCTCTCATTGTAATCTCGTGTGATGTATCGGGATTACAGTATGAGGAAGCGTAAAATACAAAGTGTAACACAAATCAGCACACATTATTCCCCAACATATTAATAAAATTATAAAGTTAAATTCCCCCTACACAATATACATTAACCTAATTATTAAAAAAAAATATAAAAACAATATTTAAAGATCATACATGTGCCTATTTAAATGTGAATGGTGTAGATTACATTCATTTACTACACATATGTAATGCAGCTATACACCATTCATATAAATGCAAAATACATTTATAATCATTAAAAAATAATTTTAATTAAGTATACAAGTATAAATATTTATTAAAATAAAATATATTTTATAATTGATAAACATAAAAATTGATAAACTGGTGCGATGCGAGAATACTGCGAATCCACTGCGGGTTCCCGCATTTCACCGAGTCGCATGTCAGTTCACACTGCCATATACGAATCGCTGGGGAGTGTCAATACATTGTTAACGACACCCCCAGTTCAGCTTCCACATCACACTGCGAACTGACAGTTCGGACGTAAATCGGATTGCATATGTGTGAACAGGATCGGGGGTCTATAAGACCCCATACCCCACTCCTGCACTTGAAAGTATTCAAAATGTCAAGATTGCGTTTTTGAATACTACTTTTTTTTTTTTTTTTTTTTATAAGCTGGGGCCTTTAAGATGCCAGTAATCCGGGAAGTGATGTCAGGACATCGCTTCTGGGTTACTAGATCTGAGACCTGAAAGAAGCATCAGCCAGCCAGTGGACGTGCCGGTTGGTTGCTCGGGCCTCCCGGTGGGGCAGGAGAGCCCGGCTGGGTGGCGAGAGGTCCGCTCCCCCTGCTTGTAATAACAGCCGAGCGGCTGCTGAGCCACATTGATTGTTATTACAATGAAACCGACTGTTCGCTCTAAAGAACAGTACCGTAGTGATGCCTGCAGCTGCAGGCATCACCCCCGTAAAATCCCTTGAAGCAATATCGGTATTATCGGTCTAGTTTGCAACGGATATCGACTTTTGGAAAATGCTTATATTGGCCTTACCGATGATCGGTCGATCCCTAGTATATATGTATATATACAGCCTCATGGAAGTGGGTCTTCATGCGTGGGGCTGCAATATATGTGCTACTCTGAAAAATTAACAGAAAAAAAAAACTGCGCTAGTGAATAATACTAAAGCCCTAAACCATATGATCAAAGAGGCAATTCTGTGTGCAACACAAAACACCCACAGTATACATAAATAAGAATCGCGCTAAACATGAAAAACTCATAAACCATAAATAAACATGAACGTGAGTAAATAAAGTGCCAAGTGCATCAATCCATATCATTTGAATGATATGTGCGTAAACAAGTGATTTTTAAAGATGTTCTATAGAATGGACAAGTCCATCTTCCATCACCAAAACTGCTGTGAATCCACCACCAGCTGAAGGCTTTGCTTACCAGCTCCCAGGGACTCCTTATTATGTGGGGTCGGATACCGCCTGTGGTTTATCACCCAGCCTGGGCCTTTCTCCTCCTCTCAGGGCCACTCCACACTTCTGGTGTCACTTGGTAAATATATGATGGAATATGGCACCAAGAAGGCTCCACATAGTGTAAAAAATTGTTGGGTTTATTGTATAAAAAACATAGCACTCATAAATAAAAGCAAAGCGCCTATTGTTTGGTGTGTCGGCCGTACACAACCAAAAACACCCGTTCGTCGAGACACAAGAGTGGTGGTGATGTCAGCACGTTGCTCCGTCCTATTTGTTTTGTCACAAATGACAATGGGAAATGGCAATGGTACCCCAGTACGACATCATTTGTGATGAAACGCGTAGGGCGGAGCGTACGGTCTGTTTGCACATATCATTCAAATTATATGGATTGATGCACTTGACACTTTTTACTAATTTTCATGTTTTTATTTATGGTTTATGAATTTTTCATGTTTAGCGCGATTCTTATTGTTTATGTATATGTGCTACTGTGTTTGTGCAGAGAGCACACTGCACAGTGTGCTACCAGCACAGAGGCTGAGTTTTCATGGGCAGCTTCAGATCTCGTAATAAAGATTGGGAGGGCCAGTTCCTGGTTACCTGATTGCAGTGAAAGCCTGTGACTGGCTATCACAGTGATCAGTGAATGTATAGCCTGCCCCTGTGTTGTTGTTTTTTTTTCTTGAATAGAGAAATAGTTTCATTGTGGTTAATTTCCTAAAACTGGAGAGTGCAAAATCTGGTGATAGCCAATCACAGGCTTTTACTGCAATCAGGTAACCAGGAACTGGCCCTCCCAGTTCCTGATCGTTAGTACAAGACCTGAAGCTGTCCATGAAAACTCAGTCTCTGTACAAACACAGTAGCACATATACATAAATATACATCCTATTATATATAAAATAATAAATATACACAAGTAGGATATACGGGGTATTTTAACTGGGAGACCGTCTTGAAACTGAAGCTAGTAAACTTTTACTTTTAATTGTAATGCCTTATATTACCTCCAGTCTATCAACCTCCAGCTTCTCTGGGTTCAGACGCTGATCTTCCCTGCACAGAGCCCTTAACCACTTAAGCCCCAGACCATTTGGCTGGCCAAAGACCAGAGCACTTTTTGCGATTCAGCACTGTGTCGCTTTAACTGACAATTGCGCGGTCGTGCGATGTTGCACCCAAACAAAATTGACATCTTTTTTTTCCCCACAAATAGAGCTTGCTGTTGGTGGTATTTGATCGCCTCTGCGGTTTTTATTTTTTGCGCTATGAACAAAAAAAGAGCAACAATTTTGAAAAAAAATGCAATATTTTTTACTTTTAGCTATGATAAATATCCCCAAAAAATATATAAAAAAAACATTTTTTTCCCTCAGTTTAGGCCGATACGTATTCTACATATTTTTAGTAAAAAAAAAAAATCGCAATAAGCGTATATTGATTGGTTTACGCAAAAGTTATAGCGTCTACAAAATAAGGGATAGTTTTATGGCTTTTTTATTATTAATTTTTTTTTTTTTTACTAGTAATGGTGGCAATCTGCGATTTTTTTTTTTTTTTTTTTTTTTTTTTTTATTTATTTTTTTTTATCGGGACTGCGACATTATGGCGGACACGGCAGACAATTCTGACACATTTTTGGGACCATTGGCATTTTTACAGCGATCAAAGCTATAAAATTGCATTGATTGCTGTAAAAATGTAACTGGCAGTGAAGGGGTTAAGTGTATCCTAGTACGTGTTCTAACTGAAGGGGGAGGGGACTGTGTAGGGGGGAGATGACAGATAGTCTGTTCTTACTCTGTGTGAACAGACCATCTGTCTGTTCTCCCCTCAGAGAACCGAAAACTGTGTGTTTACACACACAGTTCCTGGTTCTTGGTGTGCCCCGAGCGATCGCGGGAGCCCGGCGATGAATGCGACCGCCGGGCACTCGCATCGGCTCCGTGGGCGAGCAGGGGGCGCGCACCTCCGGCGGCGCCACGCGGCCCCGTGTGGCCATCTATGGTACCGACGTACCATGACAGCGATTCGCACAGCCGAGCCATGTTACCGCAGTACAACTGCGGCGGCTGGTCGGCATGCGGTTAAAGTGATTGTAAATGTGTTTTTTTTTTTTAAACAACAAACATGTCATACTTACCTGCTCTGTGTAATGGTTTTGCACAGAGCAGCCCTGATTCTCCTCTTCTGGGGTCCCCCGCCGTTGCTTCTGGCTCCTCCTGCCTTCAGAGTTCATCTATAGCAAGCTGCAAAGTATAATATAGAGTGCCCCTATAGCAAGGTAAAAAAAAATGCTGCCTTTGGAATTACTTACTTCCTTCTCCTGCCCCGGACTACATGTCCCACGAGGCATTGCTCTTACTGAAAAGTATGAATGGTGTACTGAGCTGTATGTGTTTTGCACTGTATTTCCTAATACGTAAACAAATAATGCATTCTGTACGCAGGCCAACTAATCGGCTGACCAACTAGTCCATTATGAAAATAGTTGTGAACGATTAGTTGTTTCAGGCCCTACATATATGCATACATTTCTTGGTTTTAGATATTAATTAAAAGTTATGCCAAAACCCAAATTACACTTTCTGTAAGTAACGCTTTTGTTTCTGCTGCTCTCTTTTCAGCGAATTCAGCACAGATTCGATACAGGGTCCTGTGTTTGGTCCTGCAGTCCAACCCAACACCTCTACATCCATTGCTTCTCCCTCATCGTTGTCTACATCAGCGTTCCGCCCGGTAATCCCTAGTCGGCCGGTGGTGGAACGCCTCTCGCGAATGCTGGACTTCAAAGTGGAGTACAGAGACAGAACTGCAGATGTTGTTCTAGAAGACAGCTGTACTGTTGGTATGACAAACCATATTATATACAATTAGAGTTCCAAGCAGATGTTATTTTAGTTACATGACTTGCCTAACAAGCTACACTCAAAACCTATTAGCCATGTTGGGTTGCTATATATCTAAAGAGTTCCAGTGGCAGGATATCTCCATTAAGATTCATAACTACTCTGTGGTATCCCAGTGAACTCCACCACCACACAAAAACACTAGCCTCTTATCTGGAAACAAGACCCCAAATTTTAGGATATCCTGTAGTGCTCAATAAAGCAAGAAAAACCACAGACTTTTGTCAACTGTAACCTCATGGAGGGTACTGAAGAATGGAAACCACAGACCTTGTTAGCTGCAATCTCATGGAGGGTACTGAAGAATGGAAACCACAAACCTTGTCAGCTGCAGTCTCATGGATGGTACTGCAGAATGGAAACGCAGAACTCGCCAGCAAGAATGAAACTTTTAACACTCCACTATTAGTGTGTCACAGTTTACCATGCAATACAGTTAGTTTCTCTTCCATGCCCAGACCATTGCTTTATTAATTTCCTTGCTGAAGCTGGTCTCACAGCCCAGGAGTAACTTGAAGCTGTCAGATGCAAACTTCTGTTTGCATGGAATTCATTTTGCCCTGGAACCTCTGCCACCACTGACACCACAGACCCCTAGAGACAGTTCGTCACCAGATCACTAAAAATTATGAATGAACCCTCTGCACACTGCTTTATACCCTTTCTAGCAAATTGCGCAAGAACAGGGATTTTTAGTTCACATACATGTTTAAGCTGGTTGGTCCCTAATCCACTCTGCAAAATGCAAATGCTCCAGTGGATATAGTGCCAATATGGGGCAAACAGACGTAAGTTGTAGGAGGTCTCCAGGTTCCAGTCTGGTCACTAACTGGTCACCCTTTTGGAGAGAGTGGGCTCGGCTCTCTGCTGGGACTGCATTTCCTACCCATTGTTTGGCATACAAGAGGTGGTGCTATCTTGTCCCAGGAAACAGGCTGACATTTTTAGGTAGGGGTTTCTTTTGGCAGGTTATGGGGATTGTTAGGAATTCATCTTTTTGCTAGCGTATTTTGTATAGTGACATGCAATAAACTTGTAGTTTTACTCAGTTGGGTGTGTACCGTCCTTTTGTTGTTTTTTGTTTTTAGTCATGGTCATTAACCTGCACTGCAGTAGAATTAAGGGTGTATAACAGTATGCAGAGTTTTCTTTTTTTTTTTTTTTTACAAATTTTTATTATAGAAAGGCAGTATCCGCAATGAACAAAGTAAAAGGCATCATGAACGAAGGGTGATGCTGATTAATATGCAGAGTTTTCATTCTGAATTTTTCCTTATAAGGTACTAAGGCGCTTCCTCCCACCCTTTCACCACGAGGATTAGTTACTGAACGATCTACACCTGACTTACCGCGTACTCCTTATGGATATGTGCATACAATTTAAAGCTGAACTCCAAAATCTAGCTAACTTTGCAAATGCATATCCCTCCCCCTAAGCTCTGTTACACCGCTGACCAAGTTTGAATCATAGTGACTTACTTTTCTTGCAATTCTCGGAAAAGAATACTCCTTACTGGCATCGGGAGGAGGACTTTATCTTATGCTGCACATCATATCCATGTGGGGAAAGAAAACTACATTTTCCATTATGCAAAGGGAAATGCAGGAAGTTACAGACAGTGTGCACTGACCCTGAGAACTGGAGGGCTGAGTTGGTGCCGAGGGCTCTTTCTTCAGGGTATGCCCACATAGCCAGCTGCAGTCACACAAATTGTGGGTGGCTCAGACTGGGGGTCTTAAGACTTCTGAGTCCGCCCACTACAATGAGCAGGAACATGGTTGCGTCCCTGCTCGCTATAAAGAATTACAGCGGAGCAGAGACCAGACCAGTGGCCACGTGGATGAACAGCATAGCGGCCACCGATCTTACAATGCGGTTTTAACAGGGAATGAAGCCCTAATTCAAATGCACACTAGATTTCACACCATGGGGAAAGAAATAATCATCATATTGTATTAAGGTAGGACTCCCCCACACTGCCAGCTGATAAATTTTCTGCCGGAGTTCTACTATAACCTTAGAGTGGCGATGTGCCCCTTGCACCAGAGCAAGAGTTAGTTTTAACACCAGCCTCGGCATCCAATTGTAGCTTTATTTCTGGGATGCAACATACAGCCTATTTGAATAAAGCAGAATTTACTGCATCTATGTCACATTTCCTTGGACAGATTACAGCCTTAATACAGCCATTTTCTTCATCCAGGGCTCAAAAACACCACAGCTCTTCTCTTACCCCTCTTTCTCAACCAGAGTCGTCTCCTGGTACGCCAGTTCTAGAGGACGCAGACACCGATGGAAATGAAGAGGAAATTGAGGAAATATTAGAGGAAGTTGCAGAAGGTTTTTCTCCCCCAGATTCCCACTATATTGAAGCGGATGTTTTATACAACTTGTTTGCTAATGTTGAAAAGCTCTTTGCCACTGTCTTTAAAAGCCCTTGGCTTTATGCAAGCTGACTCTCCTCCGTCTCATCATGCCCCTTTAGGTACACAGGTACTACGAAACCCTGCAAAATATTCCCTGTTCATGGACAGATAGAATGTGCAGTCTATGATGAATGTGCCACTCCTGAAAGAACTCTTCCCAAAATCTATACTGAACTCTATCCAGTGAAAAGAGAGTTCACAAAAAAGTGAGCCATTCTTATAGTTGATCCTGCTGTCTCTATCCTAAAGAAACCTCTCAATGTACCTATTAAAGATGTTCCTTCTTTCAAAGATTCTGTAGTTAGAAAGTTTGAGATACTCGTAAAAGCTGTGTTTAGTCTTGAAGGCCTAGCCCTGCAACCAGCTCTTGCTGTAATTTCACTTTGTCGAACTGCACTAGGAAAATGAACCACCAACATGACCTTGTATTTCAGGATTGTGTTACACAGCAACTTCAACAGTAGCCGCCTGATGTAGTTTTCCTGTAGATGACCTAGAATGAGTCATGAGACAAATTTCCAGAGCATCTCTAATTTACATTGACATGTGCAAGAATCTTATGTCTAAAAGCTTGGAAACTGAAGCAGTCTGCAAAAGGTGCTCCTCACATATGCCTTTCTAAGGAAGATGTTTGTTCGGTGAAGTACTTGACCAATTTATTGAAGATGTCACAGGTGGGAAGGTTTTACTTCCACAGTGAAGGTCCTAAAACTGCCTTCTTCAGGAACCCCCAACTCCCCAAAATGCAGAGCACCTGTCTGCTCTCACCAGGCTTCAGCTTCAAAACCTAAATTCAGCCCTTCCTTTCTGCACAAGACTTGGCCCACCAAGGTCACCAAGTCTTCCACAGTAGTCCTCTTGACAATGAAGGAGCACCCTCACTCTGCTTCTCTCTGGGTCACAGACATCCAGGACCTGTAAGTTCAATGGGTAGTTTCAAAAGTGTGCAAACTAGAGTTCAAAACTCAACAAAAGACTGCCAAAAAGCAAAGTTTTGCAAATGCTCTGAGCCACCTTTTGTCCTGGGGAGTTGTTGTGCCAGTGCTGCCATATGACTAATTCAGAGGATTCTACTCAAACCTCCTTACAGCACCAAAGCCCAATGGGGGTATTTATTATTTTCTGGATTTAAAATATCTTAACAAATTCCTTCAAATCCCAAAATTTTGCATGGAATCCACAAAGTCAGTAATTGCCTGAGACAGGGGGAATACATGGCATCTGTGGACATCCAGGATGTGTTGACAAACGACCACTTTCGGTTTGTCGCACTGCCCTTTGACCTGTCCTTTGCTCTATCTAGATGACCTTCTTTTGAAAGATTATTTCCCCTTTGCAGCTTTCAGAAAATGTCTGCAAGACAATTCAGATGCTCCAGGCTTTTGGCTGGGTGATCAATTTAAACAAATCTGCTCTCTAGCTTTCCCTTCACCTGAAATACTTGCGCCTGGTCCTCGACACATCCCACTCCTAACAGTGGGGAAGTCCTTCCTTCCCAGTCATTGGAAGGGTATAACAGATGCTAGTCTCCCAGTCTGAGGAGTAGTGTTTCAATTCCTAGCAGTCCAAGGAACATGGTCATTGAGAGAAAACCAGCTTTCCATCAACATTTGAGAGCTCAGGGCAGTCAAGTTGTCTCTGAAGCACTGGACCCCCTCTTCTGACGTGGCATCCAGTCGGGGTGCCATCAGAGAATGCCATGATAGTTGCCTACATCAACCATCAAGGGGGCACCAGGATTCTGGCTGCCTTGGAAAAAATGTACCAAATCATCAAACTCGCTGTTCAGCAATTCCTGAGGTCCACATTTCCAGGAGTGGACACCTGGAAAGTGGATTATCTCAGCCACCATCGCCTAGATCAAGGGGGATGGGGCCCTTCATTTAGATGTCTTCAATCTGATTTGTCAAAAATAGAGGATTTTGAAATGTGGATGTGCTAGGCTCCAAGTTCATCAACAAACTGCCTTTCTAGCTCCAGCCTCTGATGCCTTCATAATTCCCTGATCTCAGTTCAGGCTAACTTATGCTTTCCCTCCAGTGTGAATCCTACCTCGTCTCCTGAAGAAAATGGAGCAAGAGAATAAAACCATGATTCTAAATGCACCAAACTAGCCAGAAAAACATGGTACACAGACATACTCTGATTTCTACCAGACAACCCCTGGCCTCTTCCGTACAGATCAGATCTGCTGCCTCAAAGCCCTCTAGTTTATCCTGCTTCTCAGTGCCTGGCTTTAATGACCTGTTGAAACCCAGGTATTAAAGGATAGAGGGGTTTCTGAGTCTGTGACTCCTACCTTGCTAAAAGCAAGAAAAATCTCTTCCAGATAGATATAATATTGTACCTGGAAATTGTTTTTTTCTGCTGGGTGTGAACCCAGGCACTTTAATACTCTTAATGGTCAAGTCTTGGCATATGCATTTTCTTTCAAATGCCTCTGGCTATACTGTCCCTTGTAAAAACCTTTCCTCAAGGTGTACCTCATACTAAGCCCCTCTTGAAGCACTGTCTGCTTCCTTGGGATTTCAATTTTGTTCTCTGCCCTGTAGAAACCACCCTATCAGGGATAGATGCCTCTGCACTGGTGGCCCTTTTTCTCATGCCCCTGTTGAAGACCCCCTTGGTCGAAACGCGTCGGGCGATCTCCCCTTCCTTACGCTGCTTAGATTTTATTTTAATTGTGATCACTTTTATCCATTTTTTGTATGGTATTTTTAGAAATAAAAATCCCTGGTTTACCTGCACTATGCAGAAGCTTTTTATTTTTTATTTGCATATTATCCCGATGCAAGAAACTGCCTTCCAGTAGCCCTACTTCCATCACGGGGTCTGGATCAAATCTGTCCCCGGCTTCTCCTTGGAACACATCCTTGAGGTCTATTGGCTGATATCCAGTTGGCTGCCCTTCCTGATGTTTCTTCACCCCACCAGAGAAGTCGAGAAGTGAGACAGAGGTTCCACCGTTCCGGATATCGTTTTCCAGCCTAGGTTTGGCTCCATGCACCATTGACTCCATGTCATATGACAGTGGAGTCCACGTCATCTGGTAAGAGTACCCATCTTATCTTCCTTCCTGATGTTTTCATTCTGATGCCCCATATCGAGATGTTGGTTTACAGCTACGGAAGTTCTGTACCCCGTTGTTGACTCACAGTCACAGATCCACACCGTGCACCATTGACTTTATTTTCTAGTTTCACATCATTTTTTGGTCCATACCAGTTCCTCTTAATAATTTGAGTTTGGAATCATCCATTTACCATATGTGGACACTTTATACTGTGTTTGTTCATTTCATTTCACTTATGGTTTTTGCAGATATGCTTTACTGTTCAGTACAGCATCTCTTACTTAATTGTTTCACTACACCCTAACTTCCTATTACTTCTTAGCGCTGCATTTTTTTCCCATTTACCTCCTTCTGAATGACAAGGTTGCCTTTTAAGCCCAAGGCCATCCTTTCTTCAGATAGTGGTCTGTGTTCCACCTCAATGAGGACATTGTCCTCCTATCCTTATGCCCTGCTCCTAAGCATCCAAAGGAAATCTCTCTACGTTACATGAACGTAAACAGCCATTAGAGTATACCTCAAGGCTACTGCGCCAATCAGACTGACAGATTCCACCATTGCACAATGGAAATTAAATCTGATTGCACGAACCTATATTCTCAAAGACAAATCTCCTCCTGTGCTTCTACATGCCCATTCCACCAGATCGGTGGGTGGTTCATGGGCATTTTGGCACCAAGCATTGGTAACCCAGTTGTGTAAGGATTCCACCTCGTGTCCTGTTCATACTTTTTCAAAGTTTTATCAGGTGGATATCTAATCTTCTGCTGACGCAGTTTGTGGCTGCAGGTTTTTTGCAGCAGCTCTCTAAAGGTTGGGTCTTTTGACCCTTGTTGGCCTGTTGAGACAGTTCTGTTTGCCTCCTCGTTGCCCACTCTTCCTATTCACTAATTGGGGATGCCCCATGATACAGTATATGAATATTCTGCCCACGTCCTCTACTGTAGAAATAAGAATTTTACAGTACAGTACAGGCCACCCTTTTTACCATTCCTTAGTTTACTCTCCATTGCTTACTACAAAGCTGAGGACTCACAGGTTGGGTAGGGCTATATGGAAGGTACCCAGGGGCCATGTCCTCTAAAGCTTTGCCGGTGTCAGATCACATGAAGGTACACACCTATAACCCATGGTATATTAATACTCCGCCTGTGCCCTGTGTTTTTTTTTTTTTTTTTTTATCTTTCCTAGCAGTCATGATCACACAGCTAAGGGTCATGAGTGGCTTACTGGGAGCCAACAACAAGGCAAAATTTTGACAGCAATGGCATAACCCCATTGGTGTCCACTGTTTTGGACATTGTGGTAACGAGGGGAGAGAGTTCCCTCCCATCAACTACAGCAGCCTCTCAGAACCTGGATCTTTGCACTTATCTGACAACTAGGTAAAAGATGAAAATAAAAAAGGTATGTGCACTGATCTGTATATGATATGCAGCATTACTAATGGCAGTGTGAAGGCAACATTTCAAAGCTTGATTAGTGAAAAACCTTTCCTTCTACTTTTAATGGTCAAGAAGCTGCAAATCCGATCCAGAAATATGTGGAGTGATTGTCCTGGCTATGCAATGTGGCAGAGTTATGGGACACAGAAGACGTTGAAATAAATGTATGTGTAAAAGTTTCAACTGCTGTTTATATAGCTGTATTCCAGGGGTTCCACTTTTAAATAAACTTTCTTGCCAAGTTACTTTTGTTTTAATGACATAAACTTTAGCAGAGAGGTTAGGTTGGTCTTCGTATCGTGAAGAGTGTTAATTGACACTGTATGGGGCATGTTCGTAACAGATACTGTTATCCATAAGTTATTTTACAAAATGGAATGTATGCTCCCTCTTTCAAAGCTTCAGCTTGGACCTGATTTAGCTACATGTACAGGCACAACTGGAGCTTATGTAAAGTTACAAAAAAGTAATTTTTGGACGTAAAATCAATTGTAAGAAAATGTGTGGCTTTCAGTGTTACAACACTGCTCATATAACCCATCTATTTTTTTTTTTTTGGTATCCCTTTTAAAGGGTTTGTAAACCCTCAAGGTTTTTCACCTTAATGCATTCTATGCATTAAGGTGAAAAACCTCCTGTCATGCAGCAGCCCCCTACGAGCCTTCCTTTTACTTCCCTGAACCCCGTAATTCCCACAACGGGAACGAGCACACCAGCTCTGGCTGGTGTCTCATGTCCTGTTTGGAAAGATTGATAGCAGCGCACCCATTGGCTCCCGTTGCCGTCAATCAAATCCCATGACGTGGGCGCCATGGGGCGGGGCCGAGTCCTGCAGTCTGTCAATAGATGTGTCCCGAAGGAGAGCGCTTCTCTGACGGGGAACTCGAAAAGAGGAGAATCCACCAGCGCCGCTGAGGGACCCCAAAAGAGGAGGATCGGGGCCACTCTGTGCAAAACCAACTGCACAGAGGAGGTAAGTATGATATGTTTGTTATTTAAAAAACGAACAAAAAAAACGAGGGTTTAGTAACCCTTTAATTTAATTAACTGATTACTTCTGTCAGCACAGCCATATATAATCCTCATGGCTTTACCTTTGAGCTGATTTTTATGGTCCTCAGTTTGAGTGATGTCATCTGTTGATGATCCCATCCATAAAATATAATTATAGTTTTCTGTCTGATGTTTAGCTTATATCTAATGCAAGGTTTGTCACAAATGGCTAAACACCCAGATGACATGCATGTATGTGGGCTGTTCTACCTACTAAAGGATTTGCATTTCTGTCCATCCAGTTCTGAGATTAACACTGGCCCTTCACATGGCACATCAGGGGAATTACGCCACTTGCAATGAAGAGGAGTACGTTTTTTTTTTTTTTTTCAAAAAACATACTTAGGTAGACGCAGCATCAGTCCGATGCTGCATCTGTCCCCCGTGCTCTGTGACTCTGTCACCAGCTCTCTGATCTACCCCCCTGCGCTTACTGGAGCACTTGGCAGTGAAGGGGGTGGCAGCAGCGGGCTCAGGCTCTCAGCGGCTCGCTGTCTGCTGAAAATGGGTCACAGGAGTGAGTGCACTCCTGTGATCCACAGGGGAAGTACAGCCAAGCTGGATTTTGGATTAAAAAACTGACAGTACCTGGAGGCTGGAGTAGCATGGATGACACAGGGGCTTAGGAAAACCCAGCACAAAGCCGTTGGACAAAGAACACAGGAGCACTGCTAGTGGGGGGCCTGTCCAAGACCGTAAGGCCAGGGCTCTGATGAAGGGGAAACCAAACTGCAGGCACAGGAACTGTTGGGGCCAGTATACAGCGGCCGCTTGCACTGTGTACGAAGCCCAGAAGTGATGTCGTAGCCTGGCGGAAGTCAGCCAAAGGAATCCAAAGAGTATGGGCAAACCCTGCTGCTGGAACCAATTAGGAACTGGCGATGCCAAGGGAGCAAAGAGTCACACATCGCCGACTAGAGACAGTACATGTTTTGGGGACACGCCCCTTCTTCAGGTTATATGATTAGTTGGCTGAGTGTGAAGATTAAATAGGGAAAATGACCCGGAAGTATAAGTGTGGGAGGGGGAGGGGCTAGCAGCCCCTGTCATCCATCCGGCCCCACCCACCCGAGTGGATAGTAACAATACCCAGTGCACAATACTTTATCAACAATTGCATATCTTAAAAATGTACTGTTAAAAAGTAATAATATTAATAATAAAAGAAAAAAATATATAATATTATAGCTATATACCTGTTTTCAGAGTGCTGATCGGCGCTCACGTGTCCCGCCCCCTCTCTCCTCTATCAGCCTGACAGCTGCAGCGGACGGGGCCGAGGTTTCCCCACTGACGTCAGTCAGGACGGAAGGAGGAGAGTAGGCACAGACGCAGGGGCACATTACACGAATCAACCAAGAGGATATTGTAAATTTAACCCTAATGTCAGCAGAAATTAAGAAAAAGAGAAGTCCCCCTTTGTTGGGACTTTGTAGGCAACAAACACATGTATTTAAACAAAAATTGTAATTATTAAATCTACATAAAAAACATAGATCATATAATGACCGATATTGAAAAAGACATAAGAATATTACAAAAATGTACAGACATCAAAAACAAAACAAAAAACTACAAGATTAATACTCTGGTATATAGTAATCCCTGGTACCCGACGCGTTTCTGGTTAAAGCACCTTCGTCAGGGGTATAGAGTAGGAGTATGTATGATCATAATTTTGTCTTTACTATAAAAGATAAAAAGGACATATCATAATGGTACAGAAAAACAGGGATATCCATATCAACCATATAGAATGGATGAACAACCACATTATCAGCAGCAGGAGGGGAGGGGATGGGCACCGACACGGAGCTGACATGCAGGGAAGGGAGGGAGGAGAGGACAGAGCAGGGCTGCAGATGACGGAGGCACGTAAACTGACCACGGTGTCAGGGCTCAGCAGCCATGATGTACCGTGATCAGTTTACAAAGGGGAGGGCATAGCCAGGCAGGATCAGCCAGGTATTTCATGTGTTACAGGAGGCCAAATGACACAGCACAAGCACTGTGATGTATAACATGCTTTAAAGGAACAGGATCCTCTTAACCTAAAAAAACAAAAAAAAACAAAAAACACATTAATGGATAGAATGCATTAAGGTAATAAAGAATCTTGAAACTTTACACCCCATTTAAGTTTTAAGGTAGCAATATAAGCCTAATACACACATTGTTTTTTTTTTTTTTTTTTTTTTTTTAAACCGAGCGGGCTGAACGAAATAAATTAGCGATCACCGTACTAAACAAGCGATGTTAGTGCAGCGATCTCTTTTTCTGTGCTATTGTGTTCTGACAGGGGGACCAACCACCCCCGCCCGCCTGAACGCACTAATCAGCCAATGGCTGTGGCTAGTTATTCGGATGCTGGTTTTCGGCATGTCCCTTCGACCAAAGCCGGTCCTTAGACCAGCTTCTGTCAGAGGGACAGCTATATACACGGGCCGAAGGTTGGCCACATACTCTGACTGTGTGTACCTAGTTTAAGAGGTTGATCTGTTTGCAAAAAATCCCTGTAGTGGTTCTGGTTTTCCTGGAACTCTGAATTTGGAACAATTACCAAAATCATTAGATCTTTTATTTTCCATTGTAAAGATCTTTGAAGTCCCTGTTTCCCTGTGCCGCTTTTTTAAATATAGCCCCTTATGTTTTCCAGGTGACATAAAGCAGATCCTTGAAAATGAGCTTCAGGTTCCTGCATCCAAAATGCTGTTAAAAGGCTGGAAGTCTGGAGATGTGGAGGACACTGTGAGTATGATGAGGATCCAAAACACCATCTTCTTCTCTGTACCATTATCTTCTTGTGTCAATCTCTGCTCAGAAGTTTTGTTACAATGTAGATGTTATAAAAATACTCCTTTTAGCCGAAAGTTTGGAGTTGAGGCCTCATGCACACTGGGCGTTTTTACTGCTGCTGTTTTTGGCTTCAGATTTTTTTTTTTATTTTTGCTGCAGCCAATAACTCCCCAGCGTGTTAACCTATATGTTCCATGCACACATTGGCTGTTATCAGCAGTTTTTGGCAGGGGCGTTTTCTGGCTGGAAAAAACCCCATGACAAGTGGGTTTTGAGAGGAATTTTTCAGCTGTAAAAACAAAAAGAGTGGGGATTTTTAAGGTGCAAGTTGAATAAGTATCAAATGTTTTTGTATAAAAAGACTTTTACTTTATTAAGAAAATACAATAAAATATTTTTCACATCAAAATATAAAAAGGAGATTTATGTATGGAAGTGCCACATGCATTTAATTGCAGATGCAGTAACACAGCATAAACGATGTACTTCCCAACATGTTTCGCCCATCTGTCGGGCTTCCTCAGGGGATGCTGGTCACTTGCAGAGTACACTGCCTTCTAGCTAAAAACATATGACAATGGTTGTATATTAGAACACAACATAAATACAGAGAATATGAATTAATTTACTTAAATTACATGCATGTGCATCTTAGCTGTCATAATGCGATTGCCTACCTGTATCTCCTAGAACGGGGGGAAAAAGGGGAGAGTGGGGTAGGTCTGCCAGGATATAAAAATAGTAAAAGTTAAAGTGATCTGTATCCTTGGAGGTGTGTGGTCCCTGGCATTAAGCCAGCTGCCGTATCAGCCCCTGTGAGTGTTAACCCCTATTATTCATTGTGTGCCATGATGATGTGAAGGTTATTTCCAGCTTACCCTCACACATTAGGACATTATTGTTTCCTTTTATATGTTTTAGCTGGCCTTTTTGTATCATCTACGCTCACCTTCAGTGCAGGGCTCCCTCTGTACGGCAGTAGAATTTTTCTATCCTGGCAGACCTACCCCGCTCTCCCCTTTTTCCCCCCGTTCTAGGAGATACAGGTAGGGATCGCATTATGACAGCTAAGATGCACATGCATGTAATTTAAGTAAATTAATTCATATTCTCTGTATTTATTTTGTGTTCTAATATACAACCATTGTCATATATTTTTAGCTAGAAGGCAGTGTAATCTGCATGTGACCAGCATCCCCTGAGGAAGCCCGACGGATGGGCGAAACATGTTGGGAAGTACATCGTTTATGCTGTGTTACTGCATCTGCAATTAAATGCATGTGGCAGTTCCATATATAAATCTCCTTTTTATATTTTGATGTGAAAAATATTTTATTGTATTTTCTTAATAAAGTAAAAGTCTTTTTATACAAAAATATTTGATACTTATTCAACTTGCAGCTTAAAAATCCCCACTCTTTTTGGTTCTAAACACAATTTTTCTTGGGATGTGATGCTAGAAATTAAGCTTGGGTTCGTGCTCACATAACTTTCAGCTGTAAAAACACTCTAACTCAGAAAAAAGCTGAAAACCTCAAAAAAAAAAAAAAAAAAAAAAAAAACCCTGAAAAACTTGGCTATTCGGCATTTATCAGCAATTTTATGTCCTAAGTTTTTGTGGGAGTTCAATTTGGTTAAAAAACACTGAAAAACGCTACTGCAAAACGCTGTAAAACTCATTCTACAGCTAACGCTACTGGCTTTTTTATAACGTCCAGTGTGCATGAGGCCTAACATGGTTCAAATTAAAGTTTGATTTGAAAATGCAGACTTTTCTAAAAAGGAAATGATCATTCTGGGCATGTATAAGCTTAGACAACAAAAGAAATTGCACAGAATTTTACTTGCTTTTCAAACTTTTTTATTGCATTCCAGGATCCCTCCCAAACAGGACATTTGTATCATCATTTTTTTGGTCTTCTGTGTGTTTATAACCTCTTGAGGTTTCCCTGAGTCCCATACCTCTTCTGCCTCAGAGGCAACTGCTGCAGTGTATGCAGGACTTTCTGCTGGTTGGCATGGTCTGTTGTGCTGTGGAATATGAAGCCATATGAAGGCTCAGGAGGTTGAAGGAGTTGAGATATGCATAGTCCTGGAATGGGGCAAATAATGCAATGCACAGGATGCAATAGGTGTCTACTGCTACTATAAAAGAAGTAAAATGAAAGAGGACCTGAACTCTAGAGTGACTAGCCACCAGTAGTGTGTATACTTGCAGCAGCTTATCTCTTCTCCAGGACTGACTTTCCTTGCCTTTTTAGATCGCTGTACTAACACATCCAATGTTAGTGCGGCAATCTCCCCGCTGAGCTATTGTGTTCTGACAGGGGGACTACACCCGCCGGCAGAATATGATGATCAATCAGTGTTTTTGGTCAAATTGTTTGGGAAAAACCCAACAGGCTGGTTGTACACAAGTCGATCGATCATGTATGGCCGGCTTTAGTGCGGGGACAGATTTCTACCATTAAGTCTACTGAGTGTGGAGATCATTCATTATAACACACACCAAACTTACATTGTATGGACACTTCTGTAGTCTTTTCAAATGTCCATATTTTCGAATTTATATTGTGCGGAAGGATTTGCTTAAACTGCTTCATTGCCTCTGCTGTAAATTTTGAGGATAATTTGCTCCACAGTGCCTGCAGCCACAGAGGACAACTTTTAGCTTGTTTTAAAGCTCATTTAATGTTTATTAGGAATATGCAGACACTTAATATCAACCTGTGGGCAGTCTATTCAAGCACTGAATTGCAGCCACAACATTTTCTGTTTGGCAATTTGCATTCATGAGCTTTTGGTCACTTAGCCCCATTCACATTGAGTGCGGCTTTGAAATCGTGCAATTTCAACTGAAATCGCACGATTTTAAAGCCACATCTCAGTGTGACTTCAGGTGGACTTTGAAGACATCTGTGCGGCTTCATGCACAGATGTCTATTGAAGTTGCACCCGAAATTGCCAAAAGTAGTGCATGTACTACTTTTTCAAATCGATGCGACACCGCAAAGTCGGCGTCATACCAATTTGAACACTGCCATTGCCGGCAAAAGGGCATGACTATATCGCATGACGAACTGCTTCAATGTGAACCGGGCTTAGTGTAGGTTAACTGTAAACACACAGTGGGGGAGATTTACTGAAACTAAAGAGCACAGAATCTTCTGGTACAGCTGTGCATAGTAACCAATCCGCTTCTAACTTCAGCTAGTTCGATTAAGTTTTGACAATTGGGGCTCCTTCAAACGGGCGGTTCGCCCGACGGACTCTGCTTTGCTCAGCGGTGGATCGATTCGCTGATCCCCACTGAGCAGGTGGATGACGGGTTGGTCACCGCTTACTGTGATGAGACGGACCTGTCAGAGCCCCGCTCTCCTCTATGGGGGAGATCAGATGAAAACGGACCTCCTGTCCATTTTCATCCAATCCCATCCGCCAGATGGATGGAAAATAGGGTTTCCATCCGTCTGGATTTCATGGATAGGATTGAATCGGATAGCAGCAGGTGTCAGCGGACATGTCACTGCTGACATCCACTGCCCCATAGGGGTGAATGGAGCCTCCGATCAGGTCCACCTGAAAAATGCACAGGCAGACCTGATCGGAAAGGGGCCTTAGGCCTCATGCACAGAGGGCATTTAAAAAAATAAACAAACGAGCTGCAAAGCCAGTACCAATGCCAGGAAAAAGTGGCTGTAAAAACGCGCTTTCAAAAGCTTATGCATTGGCGTTAATGCTCGTTTAGCTGCATTAATGTTAAGCAGCGTTTCTCTGCCGTCTTCTATTTTCCAATCCCAAATACTATTACTACAGCTTAAAAACGCTTTATATGGTGCATACAGCGTTAACACGTGTTTAGCCGCGTCAGGCGTTTTTACAGCTGTAACGCTACTGCTCAAGAACGCACTAGACCTGGGGCTTTTTTTTTTTTTTGCAGCTTGAAAACGCCTATGCCACTTACAGCTCCTAAAAGCCTATGTGTGCATGAACAGATAGAATAAGATGGAGAGGCATTTTTAAGCTGTAAAAAAAAAACAACTGTAAAAAAGGCCTTTGTGCATGAGGCCTCAAACCTGGAAGCTGATTGGTTACTATGCACAGCTGCACCAGATTCTGTGTGCACCAGTTTTAGTAAATCTCCCCCAGTTTGTCCACCAACTGTTTATTCCTTTGTGGTCAATAAACTGATTATGCTTTTTCCACCCCACTTCATTTCTGATATAGTAGTATAGCTTGAATGTGCACTTTTAAAGGATAAGTTCACCTTTGGGAACAAGTTACATGTTCCACCAGTCGATCACCTCCCATGACAGCAGTACAGGGAGAAGCTCCCCCATACTAGCTGTCACCTTTTAAAATCACCGTGGCTGTGTGGGGCTCCACCAACACAGCTGTACCATTAATTCATACAGATGTACATTGGGCTCGTACATGGCCATCTGTGGGC
Organism: Aquarana catesbeiana; assembly: GCF_042186555.1. Lineage (NCBI taxonomy): Eukaryota > Metazoa > Chordata > Amphibia > Anura > Ranidae > Aquarana > Aquarana catesbeiana. The sequence goes on from NC_133330.1 coordinate 294,419,151, forward strand.
ATGCGCTCCCATTGGCCAGCGGGGAGCCAATAAGCGGGTCTGGTGGACAGTGTTAATTTCGTCAACTAAAACATTTTAGTCGACTAAATGAATACTATTTTAGTCGACTAAAATACAACTAAAACTAAAACAATTGAGATGACTAAAATACGACTAAAACTAAAATGCCATTTTAGTCAAAAGACTAAAACTAAATTGAAATTTGACTTCAATATTAACACTGGTCTGTAGTGCATGTTCATACCTCAATACCATATATAATAACATTTTAGATTTTTCACTCCAGCAGTATATAATGAGTTTGGAAATTGTAGATAAATGTTAACTAATGTATGACAATTTAATTACACCCATTAGATTTTAGACGACTAAAATGTACTGGAAATTTAGTCGACTAAATATGACTAAAACTAAAACAATTGCAGAAGACTAAAATGCCATTTTAGTCCTAAGACTAATACCGTGTACACACGGTCGGACTTTTCGGCTACAAAAGTCCGACAGCCTGTCCGACGGACTTTCGACGGACTTTTGGCAGACTTTTGGCGGACTTGCGGCAGACTTTCTTACGAACGGACTTGCCTACACACGATCACACAAAAGTCCGACGGATTCGTACGTGATGACCTAAAAAAAGGAAGTTGATAGCCAGTAGCCAATAGCTGCCCTAGTGTGGGTTTTTGTCCGTTGGACTAGCATACAGACGAGCGGATTTCTGGGTCCGGTGTAGTTACGACGTAAAGATTTGAAGCATGTTTCAAATCTAAAGTCCGTCAGATTTGCGGCTGGAAAAGTCTGCTGAAAGTCCGGGAAGCCCACACACGATCGGATTGTCAGCCAGTTTTAGTCCGTCGGCGTCCGTCGGACTTTTGTAGACGAAAAGTCCGACCGTGTGTACGCGGCATAAGACTAAAACTAAATCGAAGTTTGCTGCTAAAATTAACACTGCTGGTGGACTCTATGTCCGCCGGCCGACCGCAATCGTTACCCGCTGTGACAAAACAGGGATCTGCCTATGTAAACAAGGCAAATCTCCGTTCTGACAGGGGAGATGACGGGAGATCAAACAGATCCTGTTTTTCTGCTATACGGGAAGATGGATCTGTGTGTTGTCCCAGTGAGCCCTTCCCCCCCATACAGTTAGAACACACAGTGAGGGAACCCCTTGATCGCCCTGATAACCCCTTCCCTGCCAGTGTCTTTAGTACAATAAAAGTGCATATTTTTAGCACTGATTATTGTAGTAATGTCACTGGTTCCCAAAAAAGTGTCAAATGTCGCAGTCCCGCTAAAAATCGCAGATCACTGCCATTACTAGTAAAAAAGAAATAAATAATAAAAATGCCATAAATCTATCCCATAGTTTGTAGACCATATAACTTTTGCGCAAACCAATCAATATACGCTTATTGGGATATTTTTTTTTTTTTTTACTAAAAATATGTAGCAGAATACAAATTGGCCTAAACTGATGAATACATTTTTGTTTTTTGGAAATGTTTTATAGCAGAAAGTTTTTTACATTTACATTCTTTTTTTTTTTTTTTTTTTTTTTTTTTTAATTGTCAGTCTTTATGTTTGTAGTGTAAAAAAATAAAAACCGCAGAGGTTATCAAATACCACCAAAAGAAAGCTCCATTTGTGGGTAAAAAAGGACATCAGGTTTGTTTGGGTACAACGTCGCACGACCGCGCAATTGTCAGTTAAACTAATGCAATGCTGTATCATAAGAAATCATTAAGGGGTAAATCCTTCTGGGGCTTAAGTTAAGTCAAGTTGGGTTAAGTTGCTTTAGAAATGCATTTTGGGTGTTTGTGGCAGACGTCTTAGTGGGCATCTTGTCCTCTTGCATACCATACCAGGTTAGGAATATCTTCATACATGACAACTATCTTTTAATAAACTGATTTTTGAAAGTGTGCGGGGGTGGGGGAGTTATGGAAAATAGGGTTAATAGTGGCGTTTTTGTGTGAAGATCTCAACCCTTCCAGTGCCATTTCAGTGCACGCAAAGGAACAGAGGCCCAGTGTGCAGGCCTATCGTTTGAATGGACAGTTGGACTATTTTTGGAAAGCCCTGGCTTTAAATAGCAAAGGACTCGTGAATAAAGGGGCTGTTCTGTTCTGAGATACATGCTGTTCTGAATACTTCTCTTCTCAGCCCTGAACAGGTCTTAAGTTACCCAAAGAAAGAAAAACACTCATCGGGGAAGACGGCTTTCCAATACAAAATGCATGAGAGCCGGTGCTGACCCAGCGCAGGCTCGTTATGTGTTTCCCATACATCCTCTGTTATGATTGGTGCTTGGAAATCCAGCATTGAGGATCTTGACTTTTTGTTTTCATGTGTTGAACGTGTCAAGTTTACGTTTCCAAGTTCTTCCTAACTTAAGTCATCATCTGAACTCTCTTCAGGAAACTCTGCTTGTTAACCACACAGTAGCATGCCTCTATTTTTAGTCGCTTTTCAGATTTCTTTTTAGTGTACCGGAGCTGCTAATTTATTTAGTGTCATGGAGGGGGGAGGAGGTACAGATTCCGTTCTATCTAGACTAGAGATTGGCAGCTAACTAGACCTATTGATTGAATTTCCATTCTTCCTGTGGCCACATGACTGCTTAGACCAACCAAAAGAACCAGGATGGCAACGAAAGGGAAGAGGAGATCAGTCTTTGGAAAACAGTTACAGAGTAATAACACCCGGGGTTATACATCGGCCACTAAGGACTTGTCAGCCAAAAGACTGGTTGCTGATGGGCCTTTAAAGCTGACTGCCAACCAGGACTTTATTTCAGCCTCTTGTAATCTTTACCTCTACAGCATGGGTGCTCAACCTGTGGCCCTCCAGCTGTTGCGGGAACTACAAGTCCCATCATGCCTCTGTCTTTGGGGGTCATGCTTGTAACTGTCAGCCTTACAATGGCTCATGGGTATTGTAGTTCTACAACAGCTGGAGGGCCACAGGTTGCGCACCCATGCTCTACAGCAATATTCTGCTGACAAAGGACATGCTGAAAGCAGGAGAGAGCCAAGAGGCGATCTCAGTTGCTTGTCCTTCACTGTCCCATCAACAGGCTGGGGGGCTAGGTGATGACCATTAAAGTGTTACTAAACCCAGGACCCTGCATTCATTATATCTGGTCTCCTACAATACAGAGAACATGGAAATGCAATTATTTTAGTAAATATAAACTGCTAAAAAATAACTTTTTCTCATCAGCAGCATATAGCAGTTGTGTGACCTCAATCAGTGTCTGGTTGAAGCTTGTATGAGGACATTTAATTCTCTTCTGACTGTCCTATGAGGCTGCAGAACCCCTGACCCTCTGTCCGGACAGTGCTGATTGGCTCTGTGCTGATCACATGCACCTTCCCAAGAAAAAAAAAAAAAACTCTCTAGCAATACACACCAAACTGAGCATGTGCAGAGTGCCCCCAAGGCTCTGTATTATGAGGAGATGGATTGGGGCAGTGGAAGAAGGGGAGGATCAGAGAAGACAGGATCAAACAGTTGTTTTACGCAATGCACAGGATTAACCCCTTAGGTTCCACAGTGAGTATAACAAGCATGCTTTACTGCATATACAGACTGATTTTACTGTTGTGGGTTTAGTAACACTTTACCTTCAGTAGAAAAAATTCTGGTCACCTGGTTGGTTCTGCTGTTTTGGCCTGGCTGTGTTTTTGATAAGTGTTACCAGTGTGCTTATGTCCACTCTCAACCAAACTTTCAAGTCCTACAATGGCTGGTGTCATAGCTGATCACATGTGCAGCACCATGGCAACTGCACGTCTAAATAGAGGCTACAATCGCACTGTCTTTGGCTACAAAAGGATAGGGGGGTTTAGTTGTACTCTAACCTCCCTGTTGGTTTTCCCGAGTGCGGCTCGGGGTTAAATTTCAGGACCATTAGCGGTAACTCCGAGCTACACTCGGGATTGCTTTGTAGGATCCTGGTGCGGTATACTTACCTTGTCCCCAGGATCCTGCGATGTCCCTCCGCTGTGTCCGTGGGCTCTGTCCTCCGCCCGAAGCCTCTGTGTGCCAGGCTCCGTTCCCTGCGAGCATCGCAATGCACGGGGGCGGAGCCCGGCAGCAAATTCAAAAAATGTAAAAACCATAATACATACAGTACACAGTAATCTTACAGATTACATTACTGTATGAAATTATTTCACATCCCTTTAGTCCCCAGTGCTTTGTCCAGTGCCCTGCATGCAGTTTTATATGATATATACTGTTCTTTCTGCCTGGAAACTGGAGATTGTCCATAGCAACTAAAAAGTGTCCCTTTACATCAAAAGTGGTTTTAGACCAGCTAGAAAACAGCGATAGTAAATTAGAACACTTACAGAATTGAGCGATAAGGATTTGTGGGGAAATTCATCTTGTTATTATTATATTATTATTTTTTATAATTATTTATATTTATTATATTATAATTTATGATTTTGTGTTTCAAACTTCATCTTACCCGGGATATCTACTAGACTCTTGGTGGACAGATATAAGTGTGTTATTGCTAAGAATTACAGGCCTTCAATATAAAACGCCAAATTTCTATGTAAAATGTACCTCTTTGAGATGCAAAAATCTGACATAATCATACTGCCAGGGAGGCTACGGGCCGGTTCACACCACAAAAACACACTTCAGATCTGTTTTGGATGTGTTTCTGCATGCACATTTTTTATGACTTCCAGTGCGTTTTTTGTTGTGTTTTGAAAGCATTCCAGATGGTTTCTTCTTCTTTTTTTTTTTTTTTTCACTATACTGCTTTTCAGTGAGTTCTTGATGCATTCCAGTGTGTTCCAGTGCTTTTTGATGCGTTTTAGCACGTTCCAGTACAGTCCATGTTTTACTACTTTTTTGTTTCTTTTTTTTCTGGGACTGGAATGCCCTGAAACGGACCGCACTGGTGTGAACTATGCCATTGGAAACCATATAACCTACTTTCCATATGTTTTTGATGCAGAAAAAAAATGCACTGGACTGCATGTGGTGTGAACTGGCCCCAAAGAGAAGCTTACACTGTTAGTTTTGAAAATATTTTATTTTATGTAGAATTCATCTGTTAAAGGAAAAAGCAAGTCAGCAGTTCATAAAATCTGACAGTTCACAAGGTCAGTGCTGAATGTCTGAATCTTGATGTAGGCGGCCAGAATTATATTTAGGCCTTGGGTGACACTCTAGAAGTGAGCATCGTGATTTTATTTTGTTCCTTCGTGTTTATATAGGGCTGGAAAATGTAGCGTGATTAGGAGCTGACCAAATCACCCGAGGCTTTCTGAACTCTTTGATGGCAACGACACTTACACTCAGCACTCCAACTAGGAATTAAAAGTACAGTGGGGACAGAAAGTATTCAGACCCCCTTATAAATGTTTCATTCTTTGTTATATTGCAGCCATTTGCTAAAATCAATTAAGTTAATTTTTTTCCTCATTAATGCACACACAGCACCCCATATTGACAGAAAAACACAGAACTGTTGACATTTTTGCAGATTTATTAAAAAAAAAAAAAACAGAAATATCACATGGTCCTAAGTATTCAGACCCTTTGCTCAGTATTTAGTAGAAGCACCCTTTTGATCTAATACAGCCATGAGTCTTTTTGGGAAAAATGCAACAAGTTTTTCCCACCTGGATTTGGGGATCCTCTGCCATTCCTCCTTGCAGATCCTCTCCAGTGCTGTCAGGTTGGATGGTAAACGTTGGTGGACAGCCATTTTTAGGTCTCTCCAGAGATGGTCAATTGGGTTTAAGTCAGGGCTCTGGCTGGGCCCTTCAAGAACAGTCACTGAGTTGTTGTAAAGCCACTCCTTCGTTATTTTAGCTGTGTGCTTGGGGTCATTGTCTTGTTGAAAGGTAAACCTTCGGCCCAGTCTGAGGTCCTGAGCACTCTGGAGAAGGTTTTCGTCCAGGATATCCCTGTACTTGGCCGCATTCATCTTTCCCTCGAGTGCAACCAGTCGTCCTGTCCCTGCAGCTGAAAAACCCCCCCACAGCATGATGCTGCAACCACCATGCTTCACTGTTGGGACTGTATTGGACAGGTGATGAGCAGTGCCTAGTTTTCTCCACACATGCCGCTTAGAATTAAAGCCAAAAAGTTCTATCTTGGTCTCATCAGACCAGAGAATCTTATTTCTCACCATCTTGGAGTCCTTCAGGTGTTTTTTTTAGCAAACTCCATGCGGGCTTTCATGTGTCTTGCACTGAGGAGTGGCTTCCGTCGGGCCACTACCTCTTTACCTCTCTCACCAAGGCTCTTCTCCCCCCGATAGCTCAGTTTGGCTAGACGGCTAGCTCTAGGAAGGGTTCTGGTCGTCCCAAACGTCTTCCACTTAAGGATTTTGGAGGCCACTGTGCTCTTAGGAACCTTAAGTGCAGCAGAAATTTTTTTGTAATCTGAACCAGATCTGTACCACAATTCTGTCTCTGAGTTCTTCAGGCAGTTCCTTAGACCTCATGATTCTCATTTGCTCTGACATGCACTGTGAGTTGTAAGGTCTTATATAGACAGGTGTGTGGCTTTCCTAATCAAGTCCAATCCGTATAATCAAACACAGCTTGACTCAAATGAAGGTGCAGAACCATCTCAAGGATGATCAGAAGAAATGTACAGCACCTGAGTTAAATATATGAGTGTCACAGCAAAGGGTCTGAATACTTAGGATCATGTGATATTTCAGTTTTTCTTTTTTAATTAATCTGCAAAAATGTCAACAATTCTGTGCTTTTCTGTCAATATGGGGTGCTGTGTGTACATTAATGAGGAAAAAAATTAGCAAATTGCTGCAATATAACAAAGAGTGAAAAATTTAAGGGGGTCTGAATACTTTCCGTCCCCATTCTATAGTCTGTTAGGCAGAATTCTGTCACCTAATCTCAGCAGTAGCTAATAAAAAAAATTATGTGGGTATAGATTATTTCAAATGGGTGATAAATAAAGTGTGTTTTCCTTGCTGCAGTTTTTAGTTTATGTTATGGGTTAGGACCCAGCTCTGGCACAATATTCCCCATGCATACATTCATGAAAATGGCTATAGTAATGTTGGATGCTGTATGACCACCGGCTTGGAACCGTAGACATTCGGAGTGTAGAAATGTCATCAGCACACCAGGGATTCCCAAGGGCCCAAAGCTTTATTCACATAGTCACACGGTACACATATAGCAACACTAAAGCAACACTTCGGAGCCACGCAGGGCCAACTTGTCACTGGCCTGACAAAGGGGCCCTGCTTAGCTCTGAAATGTTGCTATTTTGCTATGTGAATGAAACTTTGGACCCATTGAGGAATCCTTGGTGTGCCGATGACATTTTTACACCCAGGACCCAGCTCTGGGCCCAGGCTGCTGCCTCTCTTTTTATGATGGAGCTCTTGGTGCAAACTTCTCGCTGGAAATTAATTTAAAATATTTGTATATGAAGAACATCAGGTATAGCTAACACATTTATGAGAAAAGGGCTCCCCCCTTCTTCAGGGCTTGATTGATGAGTTGTAGTACAGTCAGGATGAAATAACATTGAAAGCCTGACAATGTAGGAGAATCAGAACTAGGTGAAGATGACATATGCCAGTCCTATATTAAGGGACATAGGATGAGTATTTCAGGTGCATTGAACTATCCTGCTGGCTTCACTTGATTGAACACTGTCAAACAAAGGTCAGCCTAGTATAACTTCTCCAACTCCCATCATGCTCCAGTTTTTTGGCGGTGTCCTAGAAGAAAAGACACAATGGGGTTTATTTTCTAAAGGCAACTCCACTTTGCACTACAAGTGCACTTGAAAGTGGAGTCGCTGTAAATCTGAGGGGAATCTGAAATTAAGGGAATCTCTGCTGATTTTATCATTCAATCATGTGCAAGCAAAAATGCTGCTTTTTATTTTCCTTGCATGTCCCCCCTGGATTTACAGTGACTGCACTTCCAAGTGCACTTGCAATGCAAAGTGCATTTGCTGTTAGTAAATAAACCCATTTCTTACAATTCTCTGTTTCAATACTTTTTTTGAAATTTTTTTCAAAAATAGGGTCCACAACGCAGGTGGAGCATATCAAAACATTAAGAAGAGGTATAAGTGAGACATCACATATTATACCTCCAGTTATTTCCAACACAAAGGTGTGCCATATAAATGAGAAATTCAACATAAAAGAAAAAGGATTCCCAGCAATCAGTAAACAGCAATCCCACTCAGAACCCCCCCACCACCAGGGGGAACATTAGAACCAGTACTTTGCCACCACCCACCAGCATGGACCGTGTGTAAACATAATGTGCAACCACAAGTGGAAGCAACACAACTAAATGAAAAGGGAAGTTCGAATCAGAAAGAAAAGGGGGAAGAGGGGGGAGAAGGGGAACTTTAGAAGGAAGAGAGGACAAAGAGGGGAAGAAGAAATAGACAAAGCAAGGCGATAGAAGGACTGTCCGAACACCCGCCTCAATTCCTCAGTCATCTGGAAGTTGGAGATACTTAATCCAAGGATCCCAAACATGGTCAAACTTAGCAAAGTTGAGCATGATCCATGCCCGCTTATTTTTTATAACAGCTAGATCTACCACTGGTTTCTTCCAAGCGGTCGCTATAGCGATTTTTGCTGCAAGAAACGTGAATTAAAGTTTGAACATGCTTGAGAGCATTAACGACAGGTGCGTTGAGATGAGCGTTGAGATGAGCCACCTTTAGGATTTTCAACTATATTCACCATTGTCACAGAATTGATCAGGGAGTGAACTCTAATCCAAAACCGGCGCACCTTGGCACAGGTCCACCATATGTGGAATATCGTACCCGGTTGACCACATCCCCGAAAACATAGAGAGGAAACCCCCTGGTACATCTTTGAAAGGCGATCTGGTACCATCTAGAAAGCACCTTATATCCTCCCTCTGCCAAGGCTGTGTTCATGATACCCTTATATGTACGAGGATACCACTTCCACCAGTCACTGAAATCAAACTCCTCCCATAAGTTCCGCTCCCAAGACTGCATATAAGGAAACTTCGCAGACGGATAAACAATTTGTTACTGCATTGAGATGCCTCCCCTCTGGGCCTCCCCCCGGAGACATCTAGATTCAAAAGCAGTGCGCGTAGTAATATCAGCTGTAGATCTCTGCAAAGAGTGCAAGTCTGCTGCAAATGGAAATGCTCAGACGGAGGCACCTTCAACCGCTGCACAAACTAGGAGACCGGACAGATTCCTTTATGGTCAAAAAAATCACCTATTCTATACAGGCCCTTATCAATCTGCCACTGGAATTCCTGTCGACATAAACCAGGTGGGAACGCTGGGTTGTGGAACAGGGGGGCCACCGGAGTGTGGGAGGACCGCAGAGGCACAGACCTACAGTATGAATCCCAGACCTGCATAGATTGTGATAAAGAAGGGCACAGGATCGACGGACACTGCCGAAATGGGATCCACATCAAAAGGTCAATGGGGAGTGGTCTGCAAGCCTGCTCCTCCAGGGCCACCCACTCTGGTCTGCACAGAGAGGAATATATCTGAGCCAACTGGGCCACCTGCGCTGATCTATAGTATTGTTTAAGGACTGGGACCCCCAGCCCCCCAAGCTCACGCAAGGTATACAGCATACGCTGGGCCAATCTACTCCCCCTAGGATACCAAATAAACTTCAGTAACTGGACTTGAAATCTCCGTAGCTCCTAGGAAGGGACTCCTATAGGATGAACGCAAAAATAGTAAAGGATCCTGGGGAGCACTACCATTTCGATCAAAGCTTATACTACCCATCCAGGAGAGACCACCAGTAGACCATTGTTCCAACTCCTGCAGCAACTGAGAAAAAAGGCGTGAATATTTGAATCGATGGAGTGTTGCCAGAGAAGGGGTCAATTTAATGTTAAGGTAAGGGATGGGATTTGACTGCCATGCAAAACAATAATGCCCCCGGAGACTCTCTGTAAGACATCCCCATCCAGGTGCACATTCAGGGCTTCTGACTTTTCCTAATGGACGACTAAGCCAGAAATGTTTCCAAAGCGGCGCCGGAGGTGATTAAAAACTGACGGTAGGGAAGTATGTGGAGAGGACAGAAAGAGGAGCAGATCATCTGCAAACAGTACACATTCCATTTCTTACAATTTTGTTTTTTATCAATTTTGTTTCTTATAGCAATCTTCAATGGCTGCAGAGTCAATGGGGCTCGTTTTCAGCTCTTCAAATTGGCTTTTTCTCGGCATAGCCTTGGAACTCAAACCTGCACCCCACTATGAGGAAGAAGTGGGGACTGCCTGTAATGTGTTCTGAGGGCACTGAGCTCTTCTGAGGCACGCTCTAGGCACTTATGGTATAATGTGAGAGCCAACCGAAGAGTGCTTACAGATTCAGGGCTATGGTGCACCTAATTGGTTGAGCCCTGTCCCTGAAGACTCCTTAGCGCGCGGGTCAGCAAGCCATCGCGATCTATCAATCGGTCGCAGGGAGCCGACAGGTAGATCATTAACATGCCCCCCCCCAGCCTCTGCTGCTTTCATGTTCACTGCAGAGCAGAAAGCAAGAGGCAGCATAGTGCTGGATGGAGGGCGAGGGAGGGAGCTGCCCAAGTTAAAATTTTGACTTAACCAGCAGGTCAGCATGTGATTGGTTGCTAGGACCACCTAACAATGACCAGCCTGTTATTTAGAAAAGTTAACGCCAGCAGCTCCTGCCTTCTATCCAGCACTATGCTGTCTCCTGATCTCCAATCTGCTGCACACACCCTGTTAGGTAGGCAGTGCTACTTACAAAGCAGTGTGTGTGTGTGTGTGTGTGTGTGTGTGTGTGTGTGTGTGATGATCTGACAGGGACAGAGTTGGAGGGGAGGGAGAGGGTTGTGTGATGAGAAAGGGACAGAAATGGGGAGGCAGAGGACACTGCTTTTAGGGGGCAGAGGTTACTTTGTTGGAGGGGGGGGTGGGCAGGGCACTACTGTGGTCGGATTGGGGCAGAGGACACTGCGTTGGGGGTGGTTACAGGACACTACTGCAGGGAGGGGGGCAGAAGACACTACAGCGGTGATGATGATTGATGAACTGGTACATGAGTAATCTTGCTCTGCTAATATAACGCCACAATGTAACAATGATTTTGGTCCTTATTGACAGAGTGCTCATGTGCTCAATTCTGGAACAACCTGCATCAACCATGCCTAAAGGTACAAGCTTAGGTTCCCCTAAAAGCCCCAAGCCTGTAAAACCTTTCCTGTATACTTACTATTGCAACCCATGTGTAGGGACTTGCCTAATTCAGAAAAAAATGTGTACTCCTTCAAAGAGCTTTGCTAATGTGGAAGGGTTTCTTAAAAAGTGGGCTTGCCTCGTAGTTGATCTCGGCCATTGCTGCAGCCCCACTAAAGGTAAAAAATCAAATAATTATTCAATGGTGCGATTTTCGAACAAAAAATCGTTCAGAATTTGACACGTTTATGGCCGGCTTTAGGGACAAGGTTCCACTCTAGTAAATCAGTTAGAGCTTTATGGGCATCAGCTGTCAGTATCAGCCATCTGTTTCTCAGTCTTGCAATGTGTCCACCTAATTCTCTAGTTTCCTTCTGTTGGTTGAACTCGATGGACAACCAGACTAACTAACCATGTAACAATGCAACTATATGTAGTTATCAGGTTTTTCCACTTGGATGTTCACTCCTCATCTGTGTAGCTTCAGTCTTCGGTCTATTGAGCCACTTTTGGTAACCTCTTGTTCACATGGGCTTGTTGGCATTTGTTTGCGGTGTTGCCCACCCCTCGCTTGGACTGCTTTCGGACCTCCCTCCGTACCTGAATTTCTTTTCCTGCGTTCCTTAAGGATTAATTAAGAAAATGGCATTTTTGACATACTGTAAAATCCTTACGTACATTAAGGGACACAGGTTCCTCCTCTTTGTTCTTCTGATCTGCTCATGCTATTGCTTTGCTACAAAACTGCAGCATGATGGCAGTGGGAGGGGTTAAACTAGCTGTCCTTATAACTTTTTTTTGCCAGTGTCCAATATCCTGAAGGCAGCAGAATATCCCTTATGTACCTAAATTATTAATCCTGTGTTCCTTACACTGGGTACACATGGGTAGATATTCAGCTGATTCAGAAAAGATTGGACAAATTTAGATATGTGTTTGACAGAAGCCGGTCGTTAGATCGACTTCTGTCAAATGGTCCCGCTGGAATACCTGTTTAGATCGGCAACTTGCAGCCAATGGCTGTGACAGCAGAGGAGTACATGCGATCTGAGATTAGCACAGCGGGGGGAGGGAGAGTAAAAAAATCAAATTTTTTGCAAGAGTAAGCCTGCAGGAATAAAGTTCAACACTGGATATAAATTTTCTTGCATATGCCCAGTCATGCCTGGTACATGCAATTTAAATGAGTATTTAGAATAGGGTATAAACAGTTTGTTAATAATGTTCTCCTTATGCTGTCCTGGCCATAGGAAGAGGAGTTTTTTATCCACAAGTGTTTAGCGTGTGATGTAGTGTGCTACCCAACTTCATTTACCAGCATTTGTAGAGGTAGACCTATGTGTGGGTGGTGTAAGGTGTGTGCTCTGAGTTCAGAAACAAGTGGAGGCCATGTCATGTTATAGAATGAGTGCTGAGAAGCCACTGGAAGTGCCACAGCAAATGTTTCATTTGGAAAACTAGAGCTGGTCACAGGAAGGGATAGAGCTGTCTGCAAGAAAAGTTACTAAACCAACCACAGAGGAAGATCTCCTTGTGAGCTCTTCCTGTTTTGTTGTGCCTTGAGTTCAGCTTTAAGTTCTCTTATTTACATGCAATTTTAACCCTTTCCCACACACCCTGGCGTCCCTTTAAAATGCCTAAAGGCCTAGGGGTAGGAATGATCGACGGTCGTGTGACCACTTTGATTAGCTTCAACAAAATGGTGGCCATCTGCACACAGATCCTGTTTTCCAGTTGTATAAATGTGAATGACATGGGTAAAAGATGACTTCAGCTCTTGTTCTCTATCTGTAGAGAACTCCTCAGATGCATTTTGCCCTTTTCGGGGCTTAATCGTAAGGGCCTTTATGATTAAGCCCCGAAAAGGGTAAAACGCGTCTGTGGAGTTCTCTACAGGAGCTGTATAAGAGCTGAAACCATCTTTTACCCATCTCATATACATTTATGCAACAGGGAGTCGGTGCCTGTGTGTAAACGGCCACCATTTTGTTGAAGTCTACTAGAGCTTGACAAGCCAATCCTGCCTGTTTTGCACCAGTCTATTTAGATGCTGATCTGACTGAAACAGGTTTGGGGGGCATTTGAGCGGTATTATTTTCACCGTTTTGGGCTACACTGTGATTGGCTTTCATGGTGGTTACATGATCAGAAGCCAGTCCCTCTGACTACTAGTTGCCAATGGGGACTGAGAGTTGTCTTTGACAGCTCGGTCTATGTGCTCGGAGCACGCACTGAGTGCGCTTTCAGCACAGAAACATGGGTTGCCTGGTGATGCATGGTCACGTGGGTGGCATCGGGTCAGAATATGTACTCGGTTTGCAATTGTTCATTTGTAGCGTGCGGTACATCACATATTGTATTTGTCGATTTGTACTGATGTGTTTTTTTTATTTATTTCCAGACTGTCCTAAGGACTCTTCACTTGCCAAAAAACAATAACCTCTATGTCCTCACTCCTGAGTTACCTCTGCCATCTTTGCCCAGCCAATCCAGGTAATCTATTCTAGATTGTCCACCTTTACATTATCTTGATTATATAAATCTGGTTGTCTGCATTGCTCTTAAATGGAAATTGTTATACACATTGTTGCTTTCAGATGACACAAATGTGCCCACACCGGTGGGCCGGTCTATTCAAATGCCATGTAATCTTCCAGATTATTTTTAGATTTTGTAGAAAACCAGAGTAGTCCGGGGAAATTTACATGGATGTTGGAGCACAGGTATTCAGATACTGTATTTAAACCAAGGTTTTGATTACAGTAGGAAGGGTTAAAGCCCCTTTTGGTTTATTGTTTTTGCTGTCTGCGACTTGAAGATACAACAGGAAGAAGAAACTACTAAATGAGGGAAAAGCTTAGGTTTCACCGGAACTGGTGTCCCCGTAATAATTATTATTTTCAATTCCTGTTCTGGTGACAACTGTAAACCTTTGAATTTACCACCACTTTCTGTTCTGATTACCAGGACATACAGTCAGGTCCATAAATATTGGGACATCAACACAATTCTAATCTTTTTGGCTCTATACACCACCACAATGGATTTGAAATGAAACAAACAAGATGTGCTTTAACTGCAGACTTCCAGCTTTAATTTGAGGGTATTTACATCCAAATCAGGTGAACAGTGTAGGAATTACAACAGTTTGTATAAGTGCCTCCCAAAACGAGGGGTTCTAATCCTCCCCAATCATTCCCTACCTTATCCAAAAACTAAACAAAAATACATCCTTTAAATACAGTATTTTAATTTTAAAGTATTGCATTGGTGGGTTTAGTATAAAGCCACTTTTTGTAGAAGGTTAAAGGTATCTGCATGAACCGAAGAGCATTTTTGTCATAAAGAAAATAAAAATGAGAAAACACATTTTGAAACCATTGCCTGGAGTGTCCAATTAGATTGCCTCTTTCATTTTTTTTTTTCTTTTCCCAGAGAATAGCAGAAGAAACTGATTGGCCGCTATAGACAATAACATAATTTCTGTTTTGTTTCCTCATATTCTATAATTTGTAAGGCTGTATACCTTATCTGCTTCCGGACCGCCCACCGCACATTTACTGCGGCAGGGCGGCCCGGCTGCACCAAACAATGTACCTGTAGATTGTTTTTGCCTCAGGGTCTGGGGCGCGCGCACCCCCGGCGACCCGCTCCCGCTGTGATTGGACACAGCGGGAGCCAATCAGCAGGTCCGATGGCCGTCGGAACTTTCCAATCGTTCGCCGGGGAGGCAGAACGGTGGTCTGCCTGTGTAAACAAGGCAGACCGCCGTTCTCTCTGAGAGCAAGAGAGAGAGAGATTTGGTCTTCCTGCTAATCAGGGACACAGATCTCTCTCTTCCTCCAGTCAGTCCACCCCCACACAGATAGAAAGCACTCCCTAGGAGCACACTTAACCCCTTGATCGCCCCTGATGTTAACCCCTTCCCTGCCAGTGTCATTTATACAGTGACAGTGCACTTTCTTTCTAGCTCTGATCACTGAATTGGTGTCGCTGTTCCCCTTAGTGTCCAATTTGTCCACCGCAATGTTGCAGTCCCGCTAAAAACAGCTGATCTCCGCCATTACTAGTAAAAATAAAAATGCCACAAATATATCCCATAGTTTGTAGACACTATAACTTTTGCACAAACCAATCAATATACAGTTATTGGGATTTTCTTTTTTACCAAAAATATGTAGCAGAGTACATATTGGCCTAAATTGATGAAGAAATTAGATTTTTTTTTTTTTTATTGGATGTGTTTTATAGCAGAAAGTAAAAAATATCATTTTTTTTTTTTCAAAATTATCGGTCTTTTTTTTTGTTTTATAAGGCAAAAAATAAAAACCGCAGAGGTGATCAAATACCAAAATAAAGCTCTATTTATGGGGTAAATAGGACATAAATTTTGTTTGGGTACAGCATTGCACGTCTGCGCAATTGTCAGATAAAGCAGCGCAATGCCGTATTGCAAAACATGGCCTGGTCATTAAGGGGGTGAAACCTTCCGGGACTGAAGTGGTTAATATATGAAGACAGCTGTGACACTTGTCTTCCAGACACTGAACCCATCAGATGACATTGTGATCACACCACACACACAGGTCACAAGTATCAATGTGTCACTGAGCAGTAACATTCTGTGCTATTTGTTAGCCTGTAATCACGTATTCATCTCCGTTCCCATTGTTTTCAGCCGGTCATATTTGCTTCAGTAGTTTTCATTCGATTTTAGTGCTTTACTTTGTCAAAACACATCTTGTGATTTCTCATTTTTTTCAATTAAAAAGTGTGATTTTTAGAATTGTGAGAGCAAAGCCTCACTTTTGAGAAGGAGCATCGTTTTGGAATAAAAACCGAAAACTTAATGCCATCCCAGTCACATTTCAATTTGCTGGTGTTAAAGGGTAACTCCACTTTTGTTGATTAAAAAAAAACATTCCCCTCTGGGTGATCGATTTACATGGCAAGGATTTTAACAAACTTTGTTGCAGATTCCTACCTTTTGTTATTCTGAAGAAAGAGTTGTTTGTTTGTCTGTGTCCATTTGCAGATAGAGAATCTGTATGGGAGTGATTTTATAATTCTCAATCAGCTGCTGCACTTGCAGGGTGCTAATGACGAAAGGGGCGGGGGGGGGGGCGGGGGGGGGGGCGGGGGGGCGGGGCGGTGCGGTGGGGGGGGGCTGCATCCCTTTTAGACATGATTTCCCTTTTGGAGTATCTTGCCAAAATAGACATTTTTGTTGCAGGGGATGCCCACAATCTGGTATGCATCTTAGTGTGGACGTCTAGGGAAAGAAGTGAGCCAATCGCCCAAGCAGGAAATTGCAGAACATTTTCAGGGGGCATTCTGTACATCAGTGGTTCTCAACCCTGTCCTCAAGTACCCCTAACAGGCCGTGTTTGCAGGTTTTCCTTTATCTTGCACAGGTGCTTTAACCAGTTGCCGACCAGCTCATGCTGATGTACGTTGGCAGAATGGCACTGGCAGGCGTACAGGTACGTCCCCTTTAAGAAGCGGTGTCACATGCGCGCTGCCGCGGTCTCCGTGACCGTGGGTCCCGCAGACTAGATGTCCGCCGGGTGCCCGCAATCGTGTCACGGAGAGGAAGAACGGGGAGATGCTTATATAAACAAAGCATTCCCCGTTCTGCCTAGTGACAGGACAGAGATCACTGCTCTCTGTGATGGACAGCAGTGATCACTGTCCTGTGTGTTGAAGCCACTCCCCCCCACAGTTAGAATCACTCCCTAGGACACACTTAACCCCTTCACTGCCCCCTAGTGGTTAACCCCTTCACTGCCAGTGTCATTTACACAGCAATCAATGCATTTTTAATCGCACTGATCGCTGTATAAATGGCAATGGTCCCAAAAATGTCCGATGTGTCTGCCATAATGTCGCAGTCCCGATAAAAATCGCGGATAGCCGCCATTACTAATAAAATACATTTTTAAAAAATGCCGTAAAACTATCCCCTATTTTGTAGACGCTATAAATTATGCGCAAACCAATCAATAAACGCTTATTGCAATTTTTTTTTTTTTTTTTACCAAAAATATTTAGAAGAATACATATCGGCCTAAATTGATGAGGAAAAAAAATGTTTTTTATATATTTTTGGGGGATATTTATTATAGCAAAAAGTAAAAAATATTGTGTTTTTTTTCAAAATTGTCGCTTTTTTGTTTATAGCGCAAAAAATAAAAACCGCAGAGGCGATCAAATACCACCAAAAGAAAGCTCTATTTGTGGGAAAAAAATGACGTCAATTTTGTTTGGGTACAGCATCGCACGACCGTGCAATTGTCAGTTAAAGCGACGCAGTGCCGAATCGCAAAAAGTGCTCTGGTCAGGAAGGGGGTAAAATCTTCTGGGGCTGAAGTGGTTAAATTAGAGTCAATGGCTTGGTATTTTGGACAGCTTTTTTATCTAAGATAAATTTCCAAATCATGGCCTGTTGGGGGTGTACTTGAGGACAGGGTTGAGGACCACTGTGTACCCCATCTGTGTACAGAACACCTCCAGGTTTCCACATTGTGTTACATTTTATAGAAAATTACAGCAGATTGAAAAGGAAAGGTCATTTTTAACAACAGTCAATTACAATATGACTGACTGACAGACTGCTATAAGTCTTCATGCAGTACAGGACTCTGACAGGAGGATTGCGGAGCCCCACAAAAGCCGGTCTCCAGCCTGCAGCCGACTAGTATGGGCTGCAGCTCTACAACCAACTAACATGCAGGTTTAGATGACCAATAGAAACGAACAACAAATGAGCTACAACCTTTTTCTATTCATACCTACAATATGACTTGTGTCGCAATTGTATACACTATATTTTTAAGTTGCAAATTTTTTTCTCCACAAAAGTGGAGTTACTATTGTTCTGGGAGGACGTCATATGACATCCTTGCGGCTTCACAGCGCGACTTCCCACTACACATGTATGAGCCGATCTGCGCATTGTGAATTGTCCCGCAGCTTTCTGGGATCTGTGACATGTCCCAAAAGGTTGTGGGCTGGGGGAGAACTTCCGGTGGAACGCTGCAGCGAACGATCCAACTGGAAGTGGGAGTGGTTACCTGTCACAACAACGTACCTGCTCCCCCCTTAAAGAAGTGTCAATAATAGAAGAGTAGGGGGGGGGCATAGAGTGGAACTTTCCCTTTTACGGTCAAGTTCCACTTTAAGACCCCTTTCACACTGAAGACCACCCCGCGCTTTACTGGCGGTGCTGTGCGGGAGTGGGCGCTTTTAACCCCAAAGAAGGAGTTAACAAGGGTTTAAAAGCGTCGCTGCTGAAGCTCTTTGCAGGCACTTCGGCAGCGCTGCCCATTGATTTCAATGGCAGTGTTGGTGAAGGATCGGTGTATACACCGCTCCCGCACCGCCCCAAAGATGCTGCTTGCAGGACTTTTTTTTCCTGTCCTGCAAGCGCACCGCCCCAGTGTGAAAGCACTCTGGCTTTCACACTGGGGAGGCATGAGAGGCAGTTAACGGGCGCTATTTTTAGCGCTAAAACGTCTGTAAAGTGCCTTCAGTGTGAAAGGGGTCTAAAGTGAACGTAAAGCGCCAAATAAAATTTACTATTTTGGGCCACCAGGAGGCTTTTACCTTAATGTTTGCACAGCATTATTAGCAAATTATGGCATACTTACCTGGCAAAACAACCCCCAGCATTGTCTGCATTCCCATCACAGGCACTTCCATCTTCACCTGGAGTCTATATTCGACTGTCTTGTGCACAAGAAAAGTTACTTTGTCCTGGCACAGAATTATGTGAGTTGTTCATGCACGTTGCAATAGGGGGTTGTTTAATGGAGCAGACATCTGGTGCAGCCCTGCATAAAAATCAGTCGGCTTCCAGGTTTTATTATCAAAGCTGATTGGTTACTATTCACAGCTGCACCAGATTCTGAGGGCTCCAGTTTTTTTAAACCGGCCCCCCCAATGTGTCCTGTTACTGAAAAGTGTGCTGGCAGGCAGGTAGAAGCATCCATGACAGAAGAGATATAAACAGTCTCTTTTGTCATAAGCGCCTTATGGTTTTTACATTAATCCAAAGGTTATCTAATTTGTTAAAAATAAATACAAAACTTCCATAATTTAGGCTTGGCTCACACCTATGCGTTTAGTGCTTTTTGCAGAAACGAACTACAGTCCATTTAACATTGTTTCCTAGGGGACAATTTCACACCTATGCTTTTTTTCTGCCACTGTGTTTTTGAAAAAGGGACAGGGGCTTTTTTTAAACGCAAAATTGTGTTTTTTTATGGAGAAGCTGCAGAAAAGCATGTAGTGCGTTTTTAACCTTGATTTTGCAGTGATTTTGCATTTTTCTTTTCCATTACTGTTTGCTTTTGTACTTCAAAATACTTAATAATCTAGGAAATGTGGCAGAAAAGGTCAGATATCAGTCTCCGGATGAATTTGTGCTTGCAAGAACACAATAAACAAAGTCAAGACCATATCACGTTTTGCATTTTTAAATCTGCCCAACAACAAATTGGCCAAAAAAGAAAAAGCATAAAAAATGCAAATTGCGTAAAATCGCATGTGCAAAAATGCAAAAGCACAGCAAAAAGCACTACAGAAACATTTAAAAGCAAACTGCATAGGTGTGAACCCAGCCTAAGGGCCATTTCACAGGGACGTGTCCGCGTACAGGCTCCGCTTTGCTCAGCGGGGGATTGCTCCGTCGATCCCCGCTGAGCAGGCAGATGACAGATCGGTCTCTGCACACTGTGCAGGGACCGACCTGCCAGAACGCCGCTCTACTCTGTGGGGGATCGGATGAAGACGGACCGTAGAGTCCGTTTTCATCCGATCCACAGACGGATGGAAAGTAGGGTTTTCCTCCGTCACACTTTAGCGGATCGGAGAGGGTCGGAAGAACGGTCTGCCCGTGTGAAAGGGGCCTTTAGCAGAATTTCAGTCTGAAGAAATGTATATTTTATACTACACCCCCACTTCTTCGGATTTAGGGGGAAAGAGGGAGGCAGGCACTGCAGTAATTCTTTCTCACCGAGATGAAACATAGGACATTGCAGTTGTGATTAACACCCCCCTAAAGCCCATGGAGGAGTGCCTAACACAGTCGGTGGGTCTTCACTGAGACTTGGTGCCTGCAGACAGGAGTTGTGCTTACTCCAATGGCTGGCAATACATTTTTGGAGACACACAGTGGGGAGAGGAGAAAATTAAAGAGCTTCAGTTTCTGCCAAGTAACAGAGGAAGGGGCAAATGGGAGACAACAGGTGAGTTTGGAGTTCAGTACAAACAGAAGGTTGCCGAGCACACTTACCAACTAGTCTGCAAAAACAAACTGACCCGGTCTAACAATTCATGTTAAAACAGAGGTTTTAGTTGCAAATGTATGTTGAAGCCGCAGTGCCTCGCCAAGGCTCCTTTTTAAAGTGTGGTCCCAACTCTTAGTGATACTAAAATCTTGAT
Organism: Aquarana catesbeiana; assembly: GCF_042186555.1. Taxonomy (NCBI): domain Eukaryota; kingdom Metazoa; phylum Chordata; class Amphibia; order Anura; family Ranidae; genus Aquarana; species Aquarana catesbeiana. The sequence goes on from NC_133330.1 coordinate 294,439,793, forward strand.
TTTTTTTTTTTTTTTAAATAACAAATATGTCATATTTACCTGCTCTGTGCAGTTGGCTTTTCACAGCGCAGCTCAGATCCTTCTCTTCTCGTGTCCCTCTTTGGTGCTCCTGGCTCCTCCCTCCTGTTGAGTGCCCCCACAGCAAGCAGCTTGCTATGGGGCACCCGAGCCTAGCCGCAGCTCCGTGTGTCCATTCAGAGATGGAGCCGCAGCCTGGCCCCGCCTCCTCTCTCCTCATTGGCTCACTGACGTTGATTGACAGCCGCGGGAGCCAATGGCGCTTTGCTGCTGTCTCAGCCAATGAGGAGGGACAGCTGAGTCTCTTGTGCAACATCGCTGGATAGAGATGGGGCTCAGGTAAGTATTTGTGTGTGTGTGTGTGTGTGTGTGTGTGGCTGCTGTACACAGAAGGCTTTTATCTTAATGCATAGATTGCATTAAGATAAATAAACCTTCTGCGTTTACAGTCACTTTAGATTAGAGAGTCTCCACGTTGGAGAATGTACAGTATAGCAGTGAATAAATTAAGGTCAAGTATGTCTGGAGGGAGGGAGCCCACTTCTCAAAGTTGCAGGGACACCCTAGAGGCCCGGCAAGAGCACAATGGCAGCTGAATGCTTCCAGTGCATCCCCCACCTCAAATCCATCAATCAAGCTATACTAGAATGGCAACCATCCCAATTAAGAACTAGTTTTTGAAGTAAGTCATCAACCCTGTCCTCAGGGCCCACTAACAGGCCAGGTTTGCAGGATAACTGCAATACATCACAGATGATATCATTTGCTGCTCAGTGATTGCTGTATTCTAGTCTGCGTCTCCCCAAGGTAATACATAAAACCTGGCCTGTTAGTGGGCCCTGAGGACAGGTTTGATGCCCACTGGTGTACTGTATATACTGAATGTAATGTATGTATATTTTGAGAAAGTAATGGATGACCTTGAAATTAATTATGCCCTATTTTGACCACTAGAGGGAGCCCATTCATTACATTTATCAGCGTTTCCCGTTGCACACCGTAAAATCGGAGCGCTGTGTGCTTTCAAGTTTTAAATGTGAATTCCATGTAGCCCGAATGAAGCTGGCTCAAAAAAAAAAAAAGGAAATGTTACTAAATGATTGAGCTCCTGTATGAGCTGTATCATTCTGTAGTAGTATTATCGTCATACAGTATTCATACAGTATGGCTGTGGTCAGTTCCACAGCAATACAGGCGACTTCTTGTCTGCTACTTGGACCGGAACTGAGATGGCCTGAATGCTGCCCAGCCATTCAGGAGAAGCCCTTCCTATTTCAGTGAATATAAGCCTTCCTCTGATTGGCCAAGGTTGAGAGGTGGGTGGATGATGTAAAATGCACCTCCAAATTATCAGAGGAAGTCTTGTATTTATTGCTAAAAGTAGAAAGCTTTTCCTTAATGGCTTAGAAGTATTCAGACCAACACAAATTAGTTCCTGCAGCAGACGGGAAGTCGCACATACTGCTGCAAAATACAGTGCGTATATGTAGCTGATAATGGAAATAAATTGATTGGGCCAGCTTGGCCCATATTAACTATTTTACTGTCACCAATGTACGTTGTACAGTAGTGGCATCAATGGGATTTAGGTGTGTACGTGTTTCACAAGTCAACTGCCGACTCTCTGATGAAAGTGATTGGGTGGCTGTACAGCTGCCCGTTAACTTTCACCGACTCTGGGAAGAAGCAGTTTTAAAGCTTGACATGTAAGGTATCTATTTACTTGGCGCAACCTCATCTTTTATAAGTTACCTAAACTTGGGTAATATATTGTAGTTTGCCCTAAAATGAACATTGGTGTATTTTTTTACTGATAATTTGCGCTTGATAAACCATGGCACAAGTATTGTGTGACACAAAAAAAAAATCAAAACTACAACTATTTTATTCTCCCGGGTCTCTGCTTTTAGAAAATTCGGAGTGCTTGGGGGTTTTAAAAAATCTTTAGACCTAAAATGATTTTTAACACGTGTGCAAAAAATGGCTTTGGTGTTGAAAGGGTTAAACTGTCAGGAAACCTGGACTTCAGCTTTCAGTTCGTTTTAATTCAAATGCTGCTGTTTTGAGAAAATCACTACAACAGAATCATATCATCCTACATTACAGTATATGATCTACAAGAAGGTAAGTACAGTGACTTTAATTCCACTTTTATGGGTATCCAATCTACAACATTTTACAACACTTTAAGGGGTGGGGGGTGGGGGTTGTATGAGGACAAACCTATGCAGTACAAATTCTATCCAGTTGCCTATACATTACATGATTGTTGATAGATCTAAGTATATGGTCGTCAGCTTTACATTTCCCCTTGAAGTGGTTGTAAAGGCAGAAGGTTTTTTATCTTAATGCATTCTATGCATTAACCTATCTAGCCCTGAAAAAATGTGTATAGATACCTTTTCTGAAGGTGATCTGGCCCAATCTCCAGCGGCGGAAGCTCTTCAGAGGTCACGGCCGACCGGCTGTGAAATGAATGGGGAGTGACATCACCCTTAGACTTACTATGGGGCTTCCGTTGTCAGACATGTCCTCGACACCCGCCTCCATGGCGAAGCCACTGCTGACAGCACAGCGTGGGATCGGGTCAAATCGCCTGCAGAAAATGTATGTATACTGATTTATTCTTTACAGGGCTAGATAGGTTAGTGTTAGTGGGTGTCTATAGATACGGGGATTTTAGTTTTAGCATGGACTTAACCCTTTTATGTTTCTATGTGATTTCCCCAGGTTGTAAATTGCTGCAATATAGATCATTGGCCTTAGTGATTGTTTCCTGTATTTCCCAGCACATAGCTCCATGTCTGAGCGGTTGCTGTGGCCTTCACCAGTTATTTACACTCACTGGCCACTTTAATAGGTACACCTGTTCAATTGCTTGGTAACACAAATTGCTAATCGGCCAATCACATGGCAGCAACTCAATGCATTTCAGCATCTAGATGTGGCAAAGATTACTTGCTGAAGTTCAAACTGAGCATCATAATGGCGAAGAAAGGAGATTTAAGTGACTTTAAACATGGCATGGTTGTTGGTGCCAGACGGTCTGGTCTGAGTATTTAAAAAACTGCTGATCTACTGGGATTTTCACGCACAACCATCTCTGGGGTTTAGAGAGAATGGTCCGAAAAAGAGAAAATATCCAGTGAGCAGTCGTTGTGTGGAGGAAAATGCATTGTTGATGTCAGAGGAGAATGGGTAGACTGGTTTAAGATGATAGAAAGGCAACAGTAACTCAAATAACCACTCATTACAACCAAGGTATGCAGAATACCATCTGTATATGCACAGCACATCGGACTTTGTAGCAGATGGGCTGCAGCAGCAGAAGACCACACCGGGTGCCAGCTAAGAACCGGAAACTGAGGCTATAATTCGCACAGGCTCACCAAAATTGGACAATGGAAGATTAGAAAAACGTGCCTGGTCTGATGAGTCTCGATTTCAGCTGCTACATGCAGATGGTAGGGTCAGAATTTGGTGTAAACAACATGAAAGCATGGATCCATCCTGCCTTGTATCAACAGTTCAGGCTGGTGGTGGTGTAATGGTGTGGAGGATATTTTCTTGGCACACTTTGGGCCCCTCAGTACCAATTCAGCATAGTTTAAACGCCACGGTATTGTTGCTGACCATGTCCATCCCTTTATGACTACAGTGTACACATCTTCTGATGACTACTTCCAGCAGGATAATGCACCATGTCACAAAGCTCAAATCATCTCACCACTGGTTTCTTGAACATGACAACGAGATCTCTGTACTCCAGTGGCCTCCACAGTCACCAGATCTCAATCCAATAGAGCACCTTTAGGATGTGGTGGAATGGGAGATTCGCATCATGGATGTGCAGCCAACAAATCTGCAACAACTGCATGATGCTATCATATCACTATGGACCAAAATTTCTGAGGAATGTTTCCAACGCCTTGTTGAATCTATGCCACGAAGAATTAAGGCGGTTCTGAAGGCAAAAGGGGGTCCAACCCGATACTAGCAAGGTGTACTGTACCTAATAAAGTGGTCAGTGAATGTACATGCATACAGTGCTCAGAATAAATGAGTAACGCCCTCTTTGAAATTTAAGATTTTCATCAATATCTCAATGAACACAAGAACAATTTCCAACATTTTGACAAAATTGAGTTTTATAGAACATTTGTTTAGCTCATTACATGAAGGTAAGGTTAATGATATATTACAAAATCTCCAGTTTTACTCAAATTTGTTGATGCAAAAATAAATACACCCCACAACAAAAACTACTACATCTAGTATTTTGTATGACCTCCGTGATTTGTAAGGATAGCACCAAGTCTTCTAGGCATGAAATGAACAAGTTGGTGAGATATTACAACATCTATCTTTTTCCTTTCTTCAAGAACGACCTCTTTTAGAGCCTGGATGCTGGATCGAGAGTGATGTTCAACTTGTCTCTTCAGAATTCCCCATAGATGACATACTTGGCCACTGAATCACTTTCACCCTATTTTTCTTCAGAAATGCAAAAGTGGCCTTAGACCCCATACACACTATTAGATTTTCTGCAGATTTTTGTCTTCAGATTTACCAAAACCATGTAGTGCAAGGGCCCCGCCTGATTGCATACAAATTGAACCCCTTTAAGGTTTGACCTCATATTATATAGTTTTGGTAAATCTGAAGACAAAAATCTGCAGAAAATCTAATAGTGAAAATCTATAGATATGTGTTTTGGATTGTTGTCATGTTGGAAAAGTGCACGACGGCCAAGGACAGGAAGTGATGGTAGCATCTTCTCTTTCAATTTAGAGCAGTACATCTGTGGATTCATGATACCATCCAGGAAACGCAGCTCCCCAACACCAGCAGCACTCATGGAGACCCACAGAAGGACACTGCCACCACCATGTGTCACTGTAGGCACCATGCATTTTTCTTTGTACTCCTCACCTTTGCGACGCCATACAGTTTTGAAGCCATCAGTTCCAAAAACATTGTTTTTGGTCTCATCAATCCAGAGTACAGAGTCCCAGTAGTCTTCTTCTGTCTCAGTATGGGCCCTGGAAAATTCTAGGTGGGCTTTTTGTGCATGGGCTTTAGGAGAAGCTTCCTTCATAGACGACACTCATGCATGCCATTCCTCTGCATTGTATGCTGTATTGTGTCACGTAAAACAATCACCCCAGTTTGGCTCTTTAGCTAACTGCAGTGAACTTGCATGGCCATTTTCTTCAATCCTTCTCATCAGAAGACGCTCCTGTCGAGGTTTTAACTTCTGTGGATGGCCTGGATGTCTCTGTGAGATGGCTGCAGTTCCAACTTCGTTAAATTTTTGTATCACTTTTGCTAAAGTATTCTGACTGATAAGTGAAGCTTTTCTGATCTTGTAGCCTTTACCTTTCTTGTGTAAAGAAATGATTTTCTTTCTCGGGTCTTGTGACATTTTTCTCGGGTCTTTTCTCTTCCATGTGGTGCCATTACTGACAACATGAAGGGGCTAGGGGTTTTCTTTGTTAAGTAACGTTCTTTTATAATCAGCTGTCTGCTGGACACCTGTTTAACCACTTGCCGACCAGCCGAAGAAACTACATTATGTAACGTCGCTTCGCCCTGTGGCCACTAGGGGGCACGCATCCCCCGAGCGGATGCGAGTGCCCGGCGGTCTCGATCACCGCTGGATTCCCGCGGTCGCCGCTGAGACACGGAGAACCCGGAACTGTGTGTGTAAACACACAGTTTCCGACTCTCAGAGGGGAGAAGTGACAGATCGTCTGTTCATACAGAGTATTAAAAAGCAATCTGTTATCTTCCCTGCACAGTCTCCATCCCCCTTCAGTTAGAACACACACTAGGACACACTTAACCCCTTCACTGCACCCTAGTGTTAACCCCTTCACTGCCGGTGACATTTTTTACAGTAATCAATGCATTTTTTAATCGCAGAGGTGTATAGGTGTAGCGCTAAAGTGTTTGGGTTGATTAACACAACCCTGCCACTGACATAGAAAAATGAATCAAAAAATCTTAGTAGATCAAATTAGGTAAATCAACAAACCATAGTGACTAAACAGATATACATGAATGATAGAAATACCACATGTGATATATACCATATAAGTGGCTGAAAACTAAAAAAATAAAAATTGGTGCAAAAAAATAAAAATAAATAAATGAATAAGTCCGAGAAGTTCTTAGAAATCCACAATGTGCAATAAGTGATGGAAAGTCCACAATATATAGTGAATAGATTGAAGGTCTTGATCTCCGCATAAGTATCCAATATGGTGGATGAAAACTAAAAACACCAGTGTGATTAAGCCACCACCGAGGTAGATGTAGGCTTACTGGATGGTTTGAACTCAGAAGAACGTACGTTGTGTGAGTCAAACAGGCTTATGTTGTCAGCCGACAACCAGGTTGGAACCTTGGGGATCCTCTGTGATTGGAACCCGGAATATCCTAGAACTTCATAAGAAATCCGTCCGATCAGGACTGGAATTGCGAGGTATCCCTTACCGTTTGTCGCCCCAGCCAGGTTAAGCTTTTCCTGGGTGGAAGTCCTTCCTGTATAGTCTCCAAATGAGCTATATGGTTGGAGACGGCTGGTCGGCAAGTGGTTAACACATTTTGGTTGCAATCAATGGCCCGCAGTTGTGGGAGTATTTTGTAGTATAGTGTTCCATAGAAAATGTTGATTCTGAAAGAAAAGTAAAGGTTTTCTGACAAATCTCTTGGGGTGTACTCATTTATGCTGAGCATTGTATAGGTGGAAGCCAGTGATTGGATACCTATGCCTATGAATGTGATAAGGATATTGAATTGGCGACTCACGGAAAAGCATGTGGATTTAGCAGGGCTGTGGAAAATGTTTCTGATTTATATATATATATATATATATATATATATATATATATATATATATATATATATATATATATATATATATATATATATATATATATATATATATATATATAAAATCCTCCTATAGAAATATCTTTCATACATGCACAGTTGAGAGCATGTGTGATCATTCATGTGTGCAGGTACAATGTATGACATAGCAGTTGGTGCAATGCTTTGTTGCAGTATAATTGAAGTCTGCATCCCGGACCCCCTCTAAGATTAGAGTCCCATGTTTGCTTTGCTCCCGTCAGGCGGATCTTGCCGTGATTTTGTATTCTCCAGATTTGCATAGACGCCAGCTTTTTAAGTGGCGGCTGTTTGCAGCAAATGTGAGATGTCCTTTAGCATTAGCTACAACAAACATTCCATCTACATATTGATTTCTTATTTTCTGTTAATGTAAATAAGCTGTAATTACTGTAAATGTGATCCTCGCCTGACATGAGCCGCTATAAATCTGCAAGCTTAGAAAAAAAAACGGTAAGTTTAATTGACAGTTTTGGCAGTGTTTAATTTGAATTCCCGAGGCAGTATATGAAAATAGCAAATGACACACTGCAGTGTTGCAGATGAGGCGCGCACTGTGTAAATGTTCATGGACATCGAACAAATGAACATGTTTTAAAATAAAGAAGAGCCTGTTAACAGATAGCACAGGACATGAGCTTTGATAATGGCCTTCTGAAATAAAATGATGTGGTCGAAGATCGGTTATTAATGTTATACCTTTGAACTGCTTTAATGATTTAAAAAAAAGCTCCTATTGTATGTGGTATTTTAGTGTTAGAAAGCTACATTAATCACTTTAGTCCCAAAAGGTTTTACCCCCTTCATGACTAGGCCATTTTTTGCGATACGGCACTGCGTTACTTTAACTAGCAATTGTGCAGTCGTGTGACGCTGTACTTAAATAAAATTGATGTCCTTTTTTTTTCCCACACAATGGGCTTTCTTTTGGTGGTATTTGATCACCTCTGTGTTTTTATTTTTTTATTTTTTGCGCTATAAACTAAAAGACAAAAAAAAAAAAAAATTATTATTATATTATTTTATATAATATATATATATAAATTATATAATATATTACCTTCTGCTATAAAACATTCCCAATAAAATCTAATTTATTAATCAATTTAGGCCAGTAAGTATTCTGTTACATATTTTGGTAAAAAAAAATCCCAATAAGTGTATACTGATTGGTTTGCGCAAAAGTTATATTGTCTACAAACTATGGGATATTTTTATGTAATTTTTATTAATGATATATTTTTTTTCTTACTAGTAGTGGTGGCGATCAGTGACTTATAGCGGCAATGCGACATTGTGGCGAACACTTTTTGGGGACCAGTGACACGAATACAGTGATCAGTGCTACACAATATGCACTGTCGATACTAAAGACACTGGCAGGGAAGGGGTTAACATCTGGGGCAATTAAAGGGTTAAATCTGTCCCTAGGTGCTGGTTTCTTACTGTGTGTGGGGGGAGGGATGTGCTTGTACTGTAAGAAGACAGAGATCTGTGTTCCTGCTTAGCAGAAACACAAGATATTTCTCTTCTCCTGTCACAGAACAGCGATCTACCTTGTTTGCATAGGCAGACTGCCATTCTGTCTGCCCTGGGAACAATCGGTGGGTCCGGCGGACATTGGGGTTCGCTGATTGGCTCTTGCTTTGTCCAATCACATCGAGAGTGGGTCACCGGTGGCGCGTGCCCCAGAACCCGGAAGAAGAAATCATGTACAGGTACATGATTTCGCACTTAAGGGCTGCCCTGCCACAGTATATGTACGTGGGACGGTCCTTAAGCTGTTAAAGTATATTTAACTATGTCAATACTGGGCACTTCCTGCCCAGGCCAATTTTCAGCTTTCAGCGCTGTCACATTTTGAATGACACTTGCGCGGTCATGCAACACTGTACCCAAAATATTTTTTTATCATTTTCTTCACACAAACAGAGCTTTCTTTTGATGGTAATAAATCACTGCTGGGTTTTTTTTTCCAAAAAAAAAAAGAAAGAAAAAAGACCACAAATTTTGGAAGAAAAAAAAAAGTTTGTCAGTAAGTTTTGTAATTTTTCTCCTTCACTGATGGGCACTGATGAGGTACCACTTATGGTCACTGATGAGGCAGCACTTATTGGCATTGATTAGGTGGCACTAATATGCCGCATGGATAGGCGGCACTGAAGGGCATTGATGGGCAGCACTGATGAGCAGGCATTGATGGACACTGAAAGGCAGCACTGACTAGCATCACTAATGAGCATTGATTGGTGGTACTGGGGGGCATTACTGTAATCAGGGCATTGATGATCATGCCGCTGATCAGCTCTCCTCACCACACACTGTCAGTGTGAGGCGATGAGAGCCGATCACCGGTATTGCCGTGTTTACATGTGACCAGCTGTAATTGGACACAGCCAATCACATGGTTTGAGAGCTGCGTGATCGGCTCTTTACAAAGATCGGGGTCATACCGTATCCTAGCAACACGATGCTGCCGCGATCGTCGCGCTGTACGCCCCTACGGGCACGCGAGAGTGGTCATTAGGGGCGCCGTCATGTGGCGTTCACCCAGAACAAGTGCCGCACCCTCCCTTAGTCATTTGATGGTGGGCGGGTGGCAAGCGGTTAAACCCAAGTACAAAAATGTAATCGATTACTGCATTCACATAGGAAGAAAAAGTACTGCTAAAAACTTTAACCGACTTTAACCACTTGACCTCTGGAAGATTTTACCCCTTCATGACCAGGCCTTTTTTTGCTGTTTAGCACTGCGCTATTTTAACTGGAAATTGAGAGGTGATGCAACACTGTACGTGAATGAAATTTTTATCACACAAATTGAACATTCTTTGGGTAGTATTTTGGTCGCAAAAAAAAAGACTGAACATTTTGAAAAAAAAAACAATATTTTTTTACTTTCTGTTATAAAACATATTCAATAAAAAAAAAAAGCAGAAAATCTAATTACTTCTTAAATTTAGGTCAAAATGTATTCATGTATACCTCTTCTCCTTAGTTTTCACATAGGAAAAGGAGGGGTATACCGGACATCACAGTATTGTTAGTAGCACATCACAGGACTTACCCTTGTGTCTAAAAGAGGCCTGAGTCAAGAAAACACTAGATAAACTTGACACAAATAAATCACCAGGATAAGATGGCTTACACCCAGGAGTCCTCAAAGAACTTAGGTTATAGCCAGACCGCTATTCCTAATCTTTGTGGACAGCATACTGACATGAATTATCCCAGCTGATTAGAGATAAGCCAATGTGGTACCAATATTCAAAAAAGGGCAGACACATATTCCTGGAAACTAAAGTCCAGTCAGCCTAACATCAATAGTAGGTACATTTTTGGAGGGGATGATAAGGGACTATATTCAAGAATTTGCTGAGGAAAACAGTATCATTAGTAGTAATCGGTATGGATTTACGAAGGATCGTTCCTGCCAGACCAATCTGTTAACATTCTACGAGGAAGTGACCTGCCACCTAGACAGGGGGAGGCCTGTGGATTTGATGTATCTGGATTTTACAAAACCATTCTGTACAGTTCCCCACAAACGCTTCATATACAAGCTGAGGTCTGCAGGCATGGACCATAAGATTTGTTCTTGGATAGAAAACTGGTTACAGGGGCATGTCCAAAGTGTGGTGATAACTTGTACTCAGATTGGTCTAGAGTGGTAAGTGGGGTACCCCAAGGCTCTGGGACCAAGGCCATTTAATTTATTTATAAATGATATAGGGGGTGGGATAAATAGCTCATTCTCAGTTTTTGCAGACAACTCAAAAATATGCAGGGCAGTAACTTCACATCAGGATATAGAAATTTCACAGGAAGACCTGACCAAAATATTAGAGTGGTCAACTACATGGCAAATGAGGTTTACTGTGGAGAAATGTAAGGTAATGCATTTGGGGACTAGAACATAAACGTAAACTACTCACTGGGGGAGAACCTCTGGGGGAAGGATGAAGAAAGATCTGGGGGTCCTAGTAGATGACAGACTGAACAATACCATGCAATGTCAAGCTGCAGCTTCCAAGGCAGGCAGAATTTTAGCATGCATAAAAAAGGGGATGTACTCCAGAGATAAAACTATAATCCTGACACTTTATAAAACTCTGGTCTGACCACATCTGGAGTATTCCGTCCAGTTCTGGTCACCAGTCCTCAGAGGGGATGTGCTGGATCTGGAGAGAGTCCAAAGAAGGGCAACAAAATTAATAAGGGTACTGGAGGACCTTAATTACGAAGAAACGACTACAAGCACTACATTTGTTCTCGCTGGAGAAGAGACGCTCAAGAGGGGGACATGATAGCGATTTACAAATACCTCAGTGGTGATGCCAGAGAGTTTGAGGACACGGGGCCACACAGTGAGATTGGAGAAGAAGCTGTTTAACCACTTAAGGACCGGGCCTCTTTTTTTTTGATGTGTTGTTTACAAGTTAACAGTTTTTTTTGGTAGAAATTTACTTAGAACCCCCAAACATTATACATTTTTTTTCTAACACCCTAGAGAATAAAATGGCGGTTGTTGCAATACTTTCTGTCTCACTGTATTTGCGTAGTGGTCTTACAAGCGCACTTTTTTTGGATAAAATACACTTTTTTAAATTAAAAAAATAAGGCAACAGTAAAGTTAGCCCAATTTTGTTTTATATTGTGAAATATAATGTTACGTCGAGTAAATTGATACCAAACATGTCATGCTTCAAAATTGCGCCCGCTCGTGGAATGGTGACAAACTTTTAACCTTAAAAATCTCCATAGGCGATGTTTTAAACATTCCACAGGTTGCATGTTTTGAGTTACAGAGGAGGTCAAGGGCTAGAATTATTGCTATCGCTCTAACGATCACGGCGATACCTCACATATGTGGTTTGAACACCGTTTTCACATGCAGGGGCTACTCACGTATGCGTTCGCTTCTGCACGTGAGCGCGTCAGGACAGGACACGTTTAAAAAAAAAAGTTTTAAAATTTATTTTACCTTTTATTTTTTATTTTTACACTGTTTAAAAAAAATAAAATAAAAAAATTGTCACTTTTATTCCTATTACAAGGAATGTAAACATCCCTTGAAATAGAAAAAAAAGCATGGCATTACCTCTTAAATATGAGATCTGGGGTCAAAAAGACCTCAGATCTCATATTTAAACTCAAATACAGTAAAAAATAAAAATAAAAAAAATTGTCCTTTAAAAAAATGTTAAAAAAAAAAAAAAAGCCCATTAAGAGCTATGGACGGAAGTGACGTTTTGATGTCGCTTCAGCCCTGCAATTTCATGGAGACAGGTGGGTGCCACCTTCCCCTCACTCCATGCACAGCCAAAAAGTGATCTTGTCTTGAATCCGCCACCAAGACCACTTTTATCTTGTAGCGGACTGCTGGCCGAACACGTGGATACTGGGGTTATAGCAGCTAGCTGCTGCCATAACAACGATATCCATCCTCAAAGTGAGGACGTATATTGGCATTCAGCGGTCCAGAAGTGGTTAACCTTAAAGAGGATAAATACCTTTCTGACTTTACAACCCCTTTAAAGTATCCTTACCTTATGCCCCTGCACTGTGCTGAATCCTCTTTCTGAGAGATTTGACATCCTCAGGTTTTCTAGAATCTATCCTGCCTAGGTGCCACAGGTGGAACCCGAGTTGCAATGCACTGTAATACATTACTATTTAGGATGTGTCAATTCTTGGTAGGTTTAATACTATTTTTTTTTTTTTTTTAAACAGAAGGGTCTGAAGAATAAGGGTTCCCTCAGTTTTGTAAGGTGTCCCTGGATTTATAAAGTCAAGCTCTTCCAGTGCCTGTTCAGTTTATATTAGAAAGACTCAGAAATCTCCAGAATCCAGACAATTTGTTATGCAAATATTAACCACACCTGATGGCTGATTTTTGGCCTGACTCATTGCCCTTACTGCTGGCCACCATAAGCTGTGGGATTCCTCACTGACAAATAGGTGGGAGGAGGTGGGCCAAATATCGACCATGGAAGTCATGGCTTCTGCTTGCACAATTGAGTGCTTAGGTTTTGGAGGATACTTTGGTGCTCTGAAGAAATCTCAAGCATGTAGGCAGATACCTGAAAGGACCAATTGTGAGACTCAGGAGGTGGAAGTGGGTGGATCCAATTTAGAATTTTACATGGAAAGTCCAAATTTGAACATCACTGCGGCTGCCTATATTTATGAACCTATGTATTGTTTAGATGTGCTGCATCAGCTGAAGGTAACCTCTGGTTATGAATTTTATTTCATCTTATGTGCTGTTTTAATTGCTTTGGTTTGTTACAGGTTTACTTTAAAATAGGGTTACCATCCCTGTAAGAGCAATCATTAACCTATGTTGATTATACGATCCAATTATACTGGAATCTATATATTACTTCAGAGACTAGTTAATGCAATATTGTGCTTCTGCCATTACCTGTGTGTAGTGACATTGTGACATGTGTTATAACACGTCAGGGTGGCCCTGTGTGGTCCAAGTCCCTGCGGTAATGCTGAGTGTACATTTTTAACAAATTAGACTTAATGTCAGTGTTGCCTATGTGTCTGAGAAGTAACAGGCGCACAGGGCATGATGTCTGTATGTGGTCAGTACTGTAGCAGATCTGCTGATTGGGCCGGTCTGTGCCCGGACTTGCCTGTATGGCAGCCCCAGTCCTCTCGAGAGGTGAGGTAGCGCTGAAGAGACATGTCACTACTTGTCCTTGCTGACTTCCTGTCTCTATTTCCATCCCTCCAGCTCTCAGCAGGAGGATTCATTAAAACAGAACTTCATGCTGATCATCACTCACCGCGAAGTCCAGAGGGAGTACAACCTGCAGTTTTCAGGGAGCTGCACAATACAAGAGGTGAGTGAGCATCTTCATAGAGCTGGGCTCTAATAAAAGTCTCATTAACCATCATAAAAGCTCGACAGTGCTGTACCCATACAGCTAATGTTCTGTTTTATTTTCCCTCCCTTCCTTTCAGGAGTTAGTTGTATTTCCCAGGTGCTGTAAAACCTGAAAAGCTTAATTCAGCATTGTTACGTTTACATTAGATAACTCAAAAACCAAAGTGTACTAATCAGTGCAGCCAAAAACAAAATCAAATAATACATGTGTATGAAAAAGTAAAGAACGTATTGCTGCTCACACCATAAAAGTGATTTCACCATATATTAGCATAACTCTCAACTCGCAATACCCACTAACATCAAAATAATTATTCAATGTGAATATCTAAATGTATAAATAAGTCATCAATGACATATAACAGTGTCCATATATGTAAATAAGTCAACAAGCAATATGTATAAATGAATCCAAAATCAAAATCCGTGGTCCTCCACAACGTTAAAACTTGCAACAACATTAAGTGCCACTCCAACATCTTGTGCACTGTAGCCTCTCACCTTCCTGTTATGACCCCTGCTTTACCAGTAGGTCCCAATTCACTGTGTTTCCCTTTAAGGGAACTGGGGATGCAGATCTGATGTCCCAGCTTCAGTGTATCCTATATCGCTATACCGGCTTCCAGTCTCATTGGAATAAGTATGTAAGGGAACAGAACACACAATCTCCGTAAAAATAAAAATAAAAAATACACACATATATATATATATACCTGTGTAACAGATAATTGCACTTACATCGATGGCACGTCAGCAGTGCTAGCTAAAAACGCATATATTACATACATTGGCTGGTAAAAAAACACCAAGAGAAAGGTGGCTGTGGGTGACGCCACGCTCCCATACGCGTTACGTCCAGGTGTGCGGCCATTGTTCGCTTGTTTTTAATTTAGATATTCACATTGAATAATTATTTAAATGTTAGTGGATATTGCGCTATGCTGCATATGAAAGTTAGGTCTACATTACATATCGTTACTTGTGGGCTTCATTGATTTAACCCCCCCTAAAAGTAATTGTTTTAGATACTGGAGGGTTAAAGCTGAATTGAAAAAGAGCGCTTACTGACCTAGTGCATTATCGAACTACTGTAATACTTTTCTCTTTAAGGCCTGGTTCACACCTATGCAGGTTGCAGTTTGCCTATTCCAGGTGCATTTTGTGTTTTGATCCATTGAAGTCTATGGAACCAAAAGCCAGAAAAAAGTCCCTGGCCCTTTCCATAAAATGCACAGATGTGAACTACATCCATAGGAAACCATGTTAAATAGACTGTAGTGTGTTTCTGCAAAACTGAAAATGTACAAGAAAATGCATAGGTGTGAACCCGGCCTAAAACAATGGTTTGCCTCACTATAGGTAGAAGGTGTGTTGGCATGTTAATGGCTTTGCTTGTGTAGTGAATGTTGCACTAGTACCAAGGTTAGCAGGACTGCTATTTGTACCAGTCCTCAGTTCACCACATGATAGACCAGGGTAGATTTGAGTGCTCGTCCAACGTCCAGAGCAGCGTGGAATACACCAGAGATCAGTTGTAGCATTAGGCAGAATACTTGCTTGCTGAGAGCGGCCCATTTCCTGTAAGTCGTGGAAACCTCTACCATTTGCCAAGCTAGGTTGTGTTGATGTGGACACAGGACAAGCTCTCACATCTACCCCAATCTATCAGGAGGTCAACTGAGGACTGATGCCACTAGTGGCTACTGTATTCTCCAGATAGTCGGGCCATTGACATGCCTGCACACCTTCTGCTATATGTGAGTGCAACTATTTTTCCATTGATGTCAGTCACCAGCGATCACAACTCATCCCTTGGAAGCAAGCTTCTGTGACTGACAGTATAAAGCAGGGGACGTGGTCTGGCGAATCACATCATTAGGGCCATGTCTTTTATTGGTCAATCATGCCACTCCCCAAACAACGCCCCCAGCATTGAAACAGAGAGAGCAGGGATGTCAGCGACTGTTAAAAAATAACGCATTATTTTGATAGATGTGCTCTCTTGTTTCTTTTATTTTTCCTTTTTTTTATTTCTTCTTTCTTTCATTTGTCCTTTCTTTCATTGAGTGCTCCCTATAGTGAAAGATCAGCAAAACTTAAATGAAGTTTAGTGATGTGTTTTTTTTTTTTATTTTCTTATTTTTTACATCTGCACCTTGGATACTACTTAAATGAATGATTAGCATGTGCTGGTGTCTCTGCTCCTTGAAATCTTCTGTCCCCCAGGATATCCCCCAAAGCTGTGATCATCCGGACCTGTATGGCACTCCCGTATTCCTGTGAACACAGCTGCCTGCTTCTGAATGCCGGAGTGCTGTGAGATCTGGACGGTACTGGGTTTACCTTCTCAACCCGTACCCGTATCTTTCTTCTGTCAACTTGTGGGGGGGCGCAGTTTAGAATCTTTGCCCTGGACACTAGATGACCTTGTCCCGGCACTGCCTGTACTCATTCTCACAATGAAAAACACTCTCTGAATGGACAGGCAGAAGGGAAGATCTGCTTCTTCCATTCATAGAGCGTTCAGCCTCTTATGGCTGCTGGAGTTTAACAAGGCTGGGCGGTGCACGTGGGCCTCCCACCTATACATTAACGCTGGAGCCTCATGCATCGGGGGCTAAACACTCAGTGTACATGAGGCCTAAGAACCTAAAAAAGAAGATAGGCTGACTGCACTGGGCAGAGCTAAAGATTCAGATTTCCTCATAGTGTAGAACCTCCTATTGTTTTCAGCTGTGGTGAAAATAGGATAGCAATATAAAGTCAAAATATGGGCAATTACTCTGTTATTTTAAAATTCGCTTTATGATTATTTTGAACTAACTGAACTAATAGGTGTGTTTTGTATGTATTTGCTTGAACTTCTGCAAGTGACCTTGATTATTGCTTTTATTTCTTGTATTCTTGTGTAGTCACGTAAAATTAAAGGCCATGTTCACCTTTTTGGGAAAAATCATAAACGCACATATTTCTGCAGGGAAAAAATAAATGCATTTATTATAGTTTTACAGGTGCCTGCAAAGCATTGCACCCACGATCATTGGATTGCAGGTGCAATGTCAGGCTCCTGCACACACTCCCTCCAGTTTTGTGTCGGTACCTTCATAGGGGCTTTCAGTTACAGAGCGGAAAGGGATTACAAGGGTTATCATTAGTGCCCTTGCAATCTTTTAGAACTACTAGCCATCTGCAGCAGTGGAAGATGGAACTTTTAGTTTATTTATTCATACATTGCTGTGAATGAATGATGTTGGTGTGTGGGTGTTTTTCAAAATCTGACAGTTGGTGTGGGGAAGGAAATTACCTGCCTGCTGTCCCAGTGTGGGGAGGAGGTGTGGGGCATGAGCTGGGACGTGCTCCATTCAGTGCCTTGAAAAAGTATTCATACCCCCTGAAATTTTCCACATTTTGTCATGTTACAACCAAAAATGTAAATGTATTTTATTGGAATTTTATGTGATAGACCAACACAAAGTGTCACATAATTGTGAAGTGGAAGGAAAATGATAAATGGTTTTCAGTATTTTTTTACAAATAAATATGTGAAAAGTGTGGCGTGCATTTGTATTCAGCCCCCCCTGAGTCAATACTTTTGTAGAATCACCTTTCACTGCAATTACAGCTGAAAGTCTTTTTGGAGATGAAATTGTGTACTGTCCGTGATACTTTTTTTACTTGCACTAACATACAATTTTTCAGGAAAAGCTTTCAAGGTATGTCTCCTTCTTCAAGGTCCAAGCAGTAAGGATTCACAAAAGTTTTAGCAGAAAGTTAAAATGTTAAAAACAAACAATCAAACACATACAAATCAATGTATATGGCAATGGTGAAGCTAGGAGCAGAGTTGGTGAGATAAGACAGAGGGAGAGCTATAGACTGGGGGGGTAGATGACAGTCACAGAGGGGGTCGTAAAACTGTAGTATAATGGGTAAAGAAACCAACTTCTAAATTTTAGGCAATTTTTTGTGTCAAAAAGAAGTCATTCTTATGCTGGCCATACACTATACGAAAAATCATCCGAACCCATTTTCGAAAAATGAACGTTCGGCCGTGAGCGCAAACGATAGTGCCATCATGTAATGACCGATAAATCATTCAGTGGATATAAATGATTGCTTTTTTTGTTTGTTTTTTTTTTTTTTACATATACCTAGTGCTTTCAATTTATATAAAATAATAATGATTGAAGCGCTTCGCTCAATGATCCGTAAACTAAAAAATATATATATATAAAATGCACTGCTGTGCATCCCGCACATAAATACCCAACTAATGTGAAATTATACTAAAATTATTCCAAGTGTTTCAAAAAACTCCAAAACATTTAAATATCTACATAAAAATAGGAGTGATAATGCACATATACATCTATAGATAGATGAATATATAAAACTGTATACAGTGTACACCCAGGGATAATCATCCATCCATACAAAAGTGTTGATGTGTAAATAGTGAATAAGATAAAATTAAATAAACAAATAAAAATAGTATTGTGGTTAAACAAGGAGAGAAACCTTACAAAGAACTATTGTGGTAGAAATTTAAACGTAGTTCCAGTGGTTTTGGTTCTTTAATTGCTTAATTGGGGTGTTTGCTTGTCATTCCTAAACGATAATGCCATCCACCTCCAGTTTCATAAGATAAGCTTCTCAGCACCGTTGGTTATATGTAAGGCAAATAAACAAGAAAAAACTTCATTGCGCAATGAACTCCATGTAGTACACCAGCAAAAACACTAAGCGATTCACTCACGTGCGCCCCATAGCAAGAAAGCATATGAATCTGCAAATAGCAGTCAGCCGCTGTGGACGAGAACAAGGATCGCTGCAGTACACCGCTCAGTGACAGACTGCAGAGTGCGTCCTAGGCTCCTCTCACGCGTTGCGTCACCGTCACGTGACTTTCTCAATTTTCACAATTGCACTAATACGGCTACAATCACTTCAAGTACATCTAGAGTGAAATTTTTGCCCATTCTTCTTTGCAAAATAGCTCAAGTTCTGTCAGATTGGATGGAGAGCGTCTGTGAACAGCAATTTTCAAGTCTTGCCACAGATTCTCAATTGGATTTCGGTCTGGATTTTGACTGGGCCATTCTAACACATGAATGTGCTTTGATCTAAACCATTCTATTGTAGCTCTGGCTGTATGTTTAGTGTCGTTATCCTGCTGGAAGGTGAACCTCCACCCCAGTCTCAAGCCTTTTGCAGACTCTAACAGGTTTTCTTCTAAGATTGCCCTGTGTTTGGCTCCGTACATCTTTCCATCCACTCTGACCAGCTTCCCTGTCCCTGCTGAAGAAAAGCATCCCCACAGCATGATGCTGCCACCACCATGTTTCACAGTGGGGATGGTGGGTTCATGGTGATGTGCAGTGGTAGTTTTCCGCCACACATAGCGTTTCGCTTTTAGGCCAAAAAGTTCAATTTAGGTCTCATCTGACCAGAGCACCTTCTTCCACATGGTTCCTGTGTCCCCCACATGGCTTCCCGCAAACAGGACTTCTTATGGCTTTTATTTCAACAATGGCTTTCTTCTTACCACTCTTCCATAAAGGCCAGATATGTGGAGAGCACAACTAATAGTTGTCCTGTGGACAGATTCTCCCACCTGAGATGTGGATCTCTGCAGCTCCTCCAGAGTTATCATGGGCCTGTTGGCTGCTTCTCTGATGAATGTTCTCCTTGCCCGGCCTGTCAGTTTAGATGGACGGCCATGTCTTGGTAGATTTACAGTTGTGCCATACTCTTTCCATTTTCGGATGATGGTTTGAACAGAGCTCCGTGAGATGTTCAAAGCTTGGGATATTTTTTTTTATAACCTAACGCTGCTTTAAGCTTCTCCAAAACATTATCCCTGACCTGTCTGGTGTGTTCCTTGGCCTGCATGATACTGTTTGTTCACCAAGGTTCTCTAACAAACCTCTGAGGGCTTCACAGAACAACTATATTTATACTGAGATTAAATTACACAGAGGTGGACTCTATTTACTAATTAGGTGACTTCTGAAGGCAATTGGTTCCACTAGATTTTAGTTAGGGGTATAAGAGTAAAGGGGGCTGAATACAAATGCACACCACACATTTCACATATTTATTTGTAAAAAAATTTGAAAACCATTTATCATTTTCCTTCCACTTCACAATTATGTGCCACTTTGGGGTTGATTTACTAAAACCAGTGCACCTAAAATTTGGTACAGCTGTGCATGGTAGCCAATCAGCTTCTAACCTCAGCTTGTTCAATTTAAGCTTTGACAATAAAACCTGGAAGCTGATTGGTTTCTATGCAGAAGTGAACCTGATCTTGCACTCTCCAGCTTTAGTAAATAAACCCCTTTGTGTTGGTCTATCACATAAAATCCCAATAAAATACATACATAAATATGGCTGTAACATGTTCCAAAGGTTAGTCTTTAAATATTTTGGTATGCACTTTAACTGCTTCTTTTGGTGACGATTTGAAAAAAACGCTTTGAAACAAGAATACATTGTTGACATTGACCCTCAGCCACCCTAATCTAATTTTATAATTTGCTTGCATAAAGAACCTATGTTATAAGGTTCTTTATGCAAGCATTTCTTATATTTTTCTATCAAGTGTACTATCAAGTCTTTTTCTGCACATGTAGTTCTAATTTTACCCACAAGAGGGCATCCTTTGACATTATTCCTCATATATAACTCCCGCCGTCCTATTCTGCAACTCCAAATTAGCTTCTGAAATATAAACAGAACCTGGTATAATGGCCGGGTTATTGTTTGATCTTGAGATAATTGGCACATTGCTGGAAGGAGACTTAATTTCACCCTTTTAAATTAAACAATGAGATTTAAAAAGATATAAAATATTCATTAATGTTTAGTGATTATAAAATAGAGGCACATATTTATTTTGCCATTATTACTGTTTCGAGGGGGAAATAACTGCAAATATATCCAAAATGGAGTTGGCCATTCTGACAAGTTGAAATGTTTAAGCAGTGTTAATGCAATCTACTCACATGCAGTAGTCTATGCAGAAAGATTCAAAATGACTACATCAATTATTAAACGTGGAAATTAATATTCCATCGGTGCTGCCTCACTCCCTGCTATTCTGTGAAACTGTCTCTGGGTAGTCATATGTTTGGATAGTAAAATATACATGGGCAAAATATCAACGCAACAAATATAACCATCATTATTCCTGCCGCTTTCAAAATTGCATTTTACACCCTTTCAGTTCCAAATGATCACAATTTTTGTACAACTGTTCCTAATTTTTTAATTTTTTTTCACTCTTCAGAATAGATGTATTCTTTCCTGGCATAGGGAACCCTCGTTTAAAGAAAAAAAAATGGGGACATTTTAAATTTTAAATAATATTCAGTCATCCAAAATGATTAATTTGAAATAAAAAGAAAAGAATAAACTCCATTTTATTTTGCGGTGGATATCGCCTACTTTTTTTAGCTGGCGCTGTTTTTGAGATGAGTAGCTAGATTATAAAATGACATCACCAAAAAACCTAATGTAATCAAATCATTGCAGAAATAGTCTAACAAGCATAGTAAAGATCTCATTTGTAATTCTATCATTTACATTTTTTTTTTTTTTTTTCAAGACGTAATCTATTGTGATTTTGTTTCTAAAAATGTGATTCAGCGCCTAGCTTTTAAAATAAACTTTCTGCTATACTTTATTTGGGTTTTGTTAGTAAAATTTATTATAATGTTATTAGATTTGTGTTTTGTTAGTAAAATATATTATAATGTTATTAGATTTATTTGGGTTTTGTTAGTAAAATATATTATTATGTTGTTAGATTTATTTGTGTTTTGTTAGTAAAATATATTATGTTATTAGATTTTTCAAGGACTATATTAGCAATACAATTAAAAGAATATCCAAATACCATTTAAAAAAAATACATTTTTTGCTGAATAGATTAGCCCTGCAAAGTCTGTTTTCCTTTTGGCCCATGCTTCTCCCTTTACTAAAACCAAAACTATAGAAATGACTGAAAGTCCATTTTACATCATTTTATTGCTATGGTGTAATCGGTTGAAAAAGCTTTGCTAAAAAGTTGAAGTTCTAGAAAACCTTCTTTATAAACTTTCAAGTGGAATAAAAAAGGTTTCCATTTGGCTATAATATTTCCTTCTATTCATTTTTTTAGTCTATGATGATTGTTAGTTTGATGGCTCTGCAGTAGTTAAACAGCAGAAAACTGATAAATGTAACTCCTAAAATTCAAAGAAGCAGAAATGTCACAAACAAAAAAAGTGTTAGTGATGTGATGCATAAAATACAAGACAAAAATATTCTGTTGTGGTATTTTTACGTTTTGAAGTGTTTTTTTTTTTTTTTTTTTTCTCCCAGTGAGGTTCTAGAGCAAAGCAGAGCCGTTCTCACCATTCCAACAAGTCTACTTCTATAATTTGTTTTTGTCAGGCCACTTTGAACAGTAACCTAAAAAACATACAGTATAGTACAGAAATAAATCTAAATACCCAAGATTGAGATGTAATTAAGCCTACAAGGTCTTCTTCATCCTCATTGGGAGTCCCCTATTAAGCTGAAAAATATTGGCGGAAATTGTAGTTTGTTTTAACATCAAACCATGTGTTGGGCAGGTTTACAAAAAAAAAAAAGCATTATGTTTATATCCTGCTATGCGTTAGTGAGTTGCTTATCCTGTCTCATTCTTTTTTTCTTCTTTTTTGTGTGAAAAAAATGTGTGGTTATTTTAAGACATCCTCTTTATTGTGGTGTTAGATGTTTGTTTTTTTTTCCATATAAGAAGTAAAATATATTGGAAAAACGAAAAAAAAAAAAAAAAAAAAAAAAGATAACATTTTTGGATTTTTTTTTTATACGCAAAAAAGAATAAATATTTTAATAAAGATGGTTAGAATATTTAGTTTTTGGAGTTTTGTTTTTTATATAATATATATATATTTGGATTTTTTTTTTTATCTATGCAAAAAAGAATAAATATATTTTAATAAAGACGATTGGAATATTACATTTTTGGATTTTTTTATATACGCAAAAAAAAATCTATTTTAATAAAGATGATTAGAAAATAACATTTTTGGATTTTTTTTTTATATATCCAAAAAAAATATATAAATATTTATAAAGATTGTTAGAAAATTAAATTTTTCATATATAAAAAAAAAATCCAAAAATGTAATTTTCTAACAATCTTTATAAAAATATATTTATTCTTTTTTTTGCTTATATAAAAAATCCAAAAAGTGTATTTTCTAATCATCTTTATTAAAAAAAAATATATATAAAAAATTCAAAAATGTAATATTCCAACCGTCTTTATTAAAATATATTTATTCTTTTTTGCATATATAAAAAAAATCCAAAAAAGAATAAATATATTTTTTGTAAAGATTGTTAGAAAATTACATTTTTGGATTTTTTTATATATGAAAAAAAAAAAATATATTTTAATAAAGATGGTTAGAACATTCAATTTATATATGCAAAAAATAATATAAAATAAATATATTTATTAAATTATATATTTCTATATTATTTTTTTTTATTTATTTAAAGTTTTTTATTGTGTGCACCAGACAGGGCAAAGCAAATCCAGCAACAAAATATTGTTGTAGTAAGAATGGGCTGTTACACAAACCAATAAGAAAGTAGCAACATCTATTAAGGACATAGTGAATAGGATGATGTCAAGAATAACTATATTAAAATAAAGATGGTTAGAAAATTACATTTTTGGATTTTTTTTTTTATATATACACGCAAAAAAGAATAAATATATTCTTATAAAGATTGTTAGAAAATTAGTTTTGGATTTTTTTTTTTTTTTTTTTACATACGCAAAAAAAAAATAAAAAAATATATATATATATATATATATATATATATATTTTAATAAAGTTGATTAGAAAATTACATTTTTGATTTTTTTTTTTTTTTTTTTTTTATATATGCAAAAAATAATATATTTCAATAAAGATAATTAGAACATTCCATTTATATATGCAAAAAATAATATAAAATACATATATTAAATTATTTATATATATATATATATATATATTTTTTAATTTAACGTTTTTTATTGTGTGCACCAGACAAGGCAAAACAAATCCAGCAACGAAATATTGTACAGTAAGAATAGGCTGTTACACAAACCAATAAGAAAGTAGGAACATCTATTAAGGACAATAGGAAGTGAATAGGATGATGTCAAGAATAAATATATTTTAATAAAGATGGTTAGAAAATTAAATTTTTTGTATCTTTTTTTTGTTTCATACGCAAAAAAGAATAATTATATTTTAATAAAGATGGTTAGAATATTACGTTTTTGTATTTTTTATTTTATTTATTTTTTTCGTAAAAAATATATTTTAATAAAGTTCTTAGAACATTCAATTTATATATGCAAAAAATATTAAATATGTTTATATATATATATATATATATATAGTAATTTTTTAATTTTTTTATTTAAAGTTTTTTATTGTGTGCACCAGACAGGGCAAAACAAATCCAGCAACAAAATATTGTACAGTAAGAATAAACTGTTACACAAACCAATAAGAAAGTAGCAAGATCTATTAAGGACATGGTGAAATAGGATGATGTCAAGAATAAATATATTTTAATAAAGGTGGTTAGAAAATTAAATTTTTCTGATTTTTTTTTTTTTTTTTTTTTTTTTTTTCATATGCAAAAAAGAATACATATAATTAAAGATGGTTAAAATAATACATTTTTGTATTTTTTATTTTATATTTTTTTTTACGTAAAAATATATTTTAATAAAGATGATTAGAATAAGCATTTATGATTTAATTCAGATATTTTTATAGTGCTAAATAACTCGTTGATCACAAGTTATACTGTGCAGCCCTAAAGTAAGAGCTTATTTGGAATGCGTCGCCAGTTTTGTATCTGCGCGGGGGACAGGAGCGTTTAATAAACACGTAGACTCCAGAGAGAAAAAGTGGAACTCTTGCAATTCCATTGATGCCTTCCACATTCTTAAAATGATTGTGTCTTTTAAGGGAGCTGCATCCACCTATGACAGGCTGAACCCAGAGAAGAAGGAGGAACAGAGAAAGCTTCAGCAGAATAATTGCACTGACCAGTACTGTAATAATCCCGCTGAACAATATGTACTTGACAGGTTGTAATCGTGCTAATTGAAGAGGCTAATTCACACTTGCTTCATTCCATTCAAAGATGGAATCAGCAGCTTGTTTTGCTTTTGACCAGATGGTCGTGATGAACACCTACTGAGCACTTTAAGTGCTTTTGCTGGGATTACAAAGGCTATGGGCTGAACTCATCTCGAAATGATTTGAGAAGAGTGAGCAGAACAGGAGAAGGAGAGGAGGGGGGGGGGGACTTCAGTGCTCAATGGATTTGAAGAAGCTAAATTAATTCTGAAGGAGCCATTACACACTGAGCCCCTTTTGATAGCACTCTCCCCCCTTGTTTGTTCTGTAGCAATGAGAAAGTAAAGGCAGATTACTACAAACAGACGTAGGAGAGGAAAAAAAAAAAAAAGATGCGATGAAAGGGAGAAAAGGCCCGAAAAGAGCCTTTCATATCATGTGTTGATTTTTTTTTTTTTTTTTCAAAAAGTGCATTATGTGTGAGAATCGCCAGTGTATAGAAAGCCAATTGGTGTGTTTTTTTTTTTTTTCAGCAACGCTATTAAAGTGGTATGAATATATAAGCAAGAGCAACAGTTGACCGAGTTTAGTGCGGCCAGGCATTGTGCCCGGGGAGAAATCGCATTGATTAAAAGTGGCGCCCCCCATTTTAATATGAATAGCGCCTCTTTTTCTCTGGTCCGCTTCTGTTTACTTTGGATAATTAGAATATACTTTTTTCCTCTTTTTCTTTTCAACTCTATTATTACTGTAGATGTGTATTTTTTTTTTTTTTAACCAGAAGGTTGGAGGTTTTTTTTTTTTTTCCTCCTCCTTTTCTCCTTTTCATGGCCATGGATTCTTCAAGCTGCAGGGTTCCTGCTTATATCTGAAACACTTGCTCTGAAAGAATGTAAGGGTTTTTTTTGCTTTGGACTGATAGATTGCTGATTGCAACCTGCTATGGCTTACGTGGTGCTTGGTAATAAGAACGCAAAAGGTAAAATGCTGAAACCTCATTCTGAGGCTCCTACTCCTAAGTCTCTTACAGTGGGTATAGAAAAGAATTGCCCCCTTTGAAATGATCACGTTTTGTTGCTTTGCAGCCCGAAATGAAGGAAGACAAACGCAGTTTTTGTTTTATCCAGCTGTATTTACTAGTGCAACTTATAACATTCTAGTGAAAGATATAACACCAACATGTAAAAAAAAAAAAAATCAAAAACAGAATCACCGAGTTGGAAAAAGGATCACCCCCTTTTGTCAGCCACCTTTTGCTTTAGGGTGCTTTCACACAGAGGCATTGGCGGTAAAGCGCTGTTATTTTTAGCGGCCCTTTACCGCCGTTTTAGCAGTGCTATTCAGCCGCTAGCGGGGCGCTATTAACCCCCACTAGCGGGCGAAAAAGGGTTAAAACCGCCCACAAAATGCTGCTGCAGCGGTGCTTTCCCGGTGCTTCGACGCCACTGCCCCATTGATTTTAATGGGCACGTTAGAAGCGGTGTTTACACCACTCCTACAGCGCTGCAAAGATGCTGCTTGTAGGACTTTTTTTTTACCGTCCTGCAAGTGCACCGCTCCAGTGTGAAAGCACTCAGGCTTTCACACTGCAGAGACAGGAGAGGCTCTTTACAGGCGCTATGCAGGCGCTATTTTTAGAGCTGTAACGCCTGTAAAGCGCCCCAGTGTGAAAGCAGTCTTAATTACAGCTTTTAGTCTGTTGGGAAATGTCTCTACTAACTTTACACATCTAGACTATGCAATATTTGCCTGCTCTTCTATGCAGAACTGCTCAAGTTCAGTTCAATTTGATGGTGACCGTTTGTGGACTGCAGTCTTCAAGTCATTCCACAGATTTTCAATGGGGTTTAGGTCTGGGCTCTGTCTAGGCCATGCAAGGACATTCACCTTTTTCTCCTTGGACAACTGTGTGTTTTTTCTTGCTGTGTGCTTTTGGGTCATTGTCATGTTGGAAGGTAAACCTCCTTCTTCCCATTGACTACTTTCTGGCAGAGGGCAGCAAATTTTGGTATTTGCCTCATCCGTTTTGCCTTCTATCCTGAAAAGTGCTCCGGTCCCTGCTGCAGAGAAACGCCCCAATAACAGGATATTACCACCTCCATGCTTTTCTGTAGGAATGGTGTTATTTGGATGGTGAGCTCAATTGGATTTCCACCAGATGTATTGTTTGGTGTTGAGGCCACATTATTCAATTTTAGGGTAATTCTTCTCTATGCCCACTGTAAGTCTGAGCAGTCCTTCATTTCGCTTTCACAGGAGTTGTATAGGACACCCCAGGCAACTGAAAAAGCCCACTAATGTAAATTATTATTGCTCGCGTTTCAGGATTAAAGTCAACCTGCTAAAAAGGATATTTTTTTAGGGTCCTCGAAAATTTAGTGCTCTTCCGTCTGTAGTAAATTTTTGTCCAAGTAACATCGACGCTCAGCACCAGATCCGGTTTTTAGCAGCACAGGGAGAAGGAGTCACCTGATGGCACCCTAGATGAGATTGGCACATGCTGCAGAGCAAGGAGCAGCATTGAGACAATAGGTCATCCATTGCACAGCTTGCAGTCTTGGGTGACTGGTCAACTCAACAGGAAATGTTACAGTAGTTAACAGAAAGTATTTCCTTATCAGTTATAGTTCAAAGTGGTTGTAAACCCTAAGGCAAGGCCATACATGGTTCGAATCTCAGCCGGTTCAACAGGAACCGACCAAGATTCGAACCGTGTATGGCAGGCTGAGTGTACCAAGTTGATCGATCAACTTGGGCACAATGCAACCAGCATGCTGGGTTTTACCTTCGATTATTGCTAGCAGCTGCTATAGTCAAAGGCAATAATCACTGTCTTCTCCTGGTGGGAACTGTCTGTGTTGATGGGGGAATCAATCAAATTTCTTTCCTGCAACCCGTGGCTGTAGGAAAGAAATTCACTCCCTGTAAACCATCCTTACATATACCCAGTGAAGTGACTGGCCCCAGGTGATGCGCAAAATTGAAACAAATCTTTCTACATCAGTTGTAGACACATAGCGGAGGAGAGCAAAACAAATCCCAAGAAATTCTTTAAGTATGTAAACAGTAAAAAAGGGAGCATATTGGGACCACATTGGTCCCATAAAGTATGCGGAAAGACATCTGGTTACAAAGGATGGGGAGATGGCGAAGGTATTGAATTTATTCTTCTCCTCAGTCTTCACAAGGGAGTCTTTGGGCTTCAGTAACCAAAACTGCAATGTTTATCCTCATGACACATCACAGGAAGTACCTCCATGGTTAACAGAGGACAGAATTAAAATTAGACTTGAGAAACTTAACATTAATAAATCACCGGGACCAGATGGCTTGCATCCGAGGGTACTTGGGGAACTCAGTCAAGTGATTGCCAGACCGTGTTCCTAATTTTTACAGACAGTCTACAGACTGGAATGGTACCAGCTGATTGGAGAAAAGCCAGTGTAGCACCAATATTTAAAAAGGGCCCAAAATACATCCCTGGGAATTACAGACCAGTTAGCCTAACATCAATAGTATGTAAACTCTTGGAGGGGATGATAAAGGACTTTATACAACATTTTAGTAATGAGAACAGTCTCATTAGCAGTAATCGGCATGGATTCATGAAGAATCGTTCGTGCCAAACCAATCTACTAACCTTCTATGAGGAGGTGAGTTGCCATCTAGATAAAGGAAGGCCCGTAGACTTGGTGTATCTGGATTTTGCTAAAGCATTTGACACAGTTACCCATAAACGTTTACTGTACAAAATAAGGTCTGTTGGCATGGACCATAGGGTGAGTACATGGATTGAAAACTGGCTACAAGGGCGAGTTCAGAGGGTGGTAATAAATGGGGAGTACTCGGAATGGTCAGGGGTGGGTAGTGGGGTCCCCCAGGGTTCTGTGCTGGGACCAATCCTATTTAATTTGTTCATAAATGATCTGGAGGATGGGGTAAACAGTTCAATCTTTGTATTTGCAGACGATACTAAGCTAAGCAGGGTAATAACTTCTCCGCAGGATGTGGAAACCTTGCAAAAAGATCTTGACAAAATTATGGGATGGGCAACTACATGGCATATGAGGTTCAATGTAGAAAAATTTAAAATAATGCATTTGGGTGGCAAAAATATGAATGCAATCTATACTCTGGGGGAATCTAGGATGGAAAAGGACCTGGGGGTCCTAGTAGATGATAGGCTCAGCAATGGCATGCAATGCCAAGCTGCTGCTAACAAAGCAAACAGAATATTGGCATGCATTAAAAAGGGGATCAGAGATAAAATGATAATTCTCCCGCTCTACAAGACTCTGGTCCGGCCGCACCTAGAGTATGCTGTCCAGTTCTGGGCACCAGTCCTCAGGAAGGATGTACTGGAAATGGAGCGAGTACAAAGAAGGGCAACAAAACTAATAAAGGGTCTGGAGGATCTTAGTTATGAGGAAAGGTTGCGAGCACTGAACTTATTCTCTCTGGAGAAGAGACGCTTGAGAGGGGATATGATTTCAATATACAAATGCCGTACTGGTGACCCCACAATAGGAATAAAACTTTTTTTTGCAGAAGAGAGTTTAACAAGACTCTGAGCCACTCGTTAAAATTAGAAGAAAAGAGGTTTAACCTTAAACGTAGAGGGTTCTTTACTGTAAGAGCGGCAAGGATGTGGAATTCCCTTCCACAGGCTGTGGTCTCAGCAGGGGGGCATCGATAGTTTCAAGAAACTATTAGATAAGCACCTGAATGATCGCAACATACAGGAATATACAATTTTCAACCTCACCTACTATGTAAGTTGTACCTTATTATCTGCAGTCGTCTCTTCTCTACAACTGTTCAAAATCCAGAATTTATAAAGCTTGTCTAAGGCCCCTTTCATGATTCCCAATGATAACCATTCATATCTGTGCCACTTCGAAGTAGTCTCTGTACTACTTTGGTCTGACTTTGATGCGATTTGACGTCCATAGACCTCAAGTTACCACAGGCATTCCCTGAAGTGATGGCAAAATTGCGTGACTTTCAAGTCATGGCAGTGTGAAAGAGGCTTAAGAGTTTAGAAAAAAAAAAAAGGGGTGGAGAGCTGAAATCACACACTGCAGAGTTCAGTGAGGAGAGCTCAGACAGCTGAATGGAGGGAAGAGAGACACCACCTGCACACAGGAACAGAGCTGAGGCTGTCAATCAGATCGAGCTCCCTCCCCTGACACCATTTTTCTCTTGGGGTCATGAAAACTTGTCAGAAGTGATGCATGCTGATAACAGAGGAATGGAGCATTAGACAGAAATAACACTTAGTGCTCTTAATTGGAACAAGTACACACTGTAGAGGGATATGCTTTGTTCATATTTCATGTCTGAGGTTTACAACCACATAAAGTAGCCAGTGGAAGCATAAAGAGAAAACTTTCACAAGCTAAAGTACTTCCTTGGAAGCACTGACCACCTAGCTACACAGCTAGACTGCAGCTTCTGCACCCCCCTGCTCTAGTGTTCTAGGATCTTGATGCCATCAAGACCAGAGAAGGGTCCATAGGACAGTCCACTGCAAATAATGGGGGTAGCGGAGGATCAGGTGAGTAAAATGGTTTCTCCGCTCCCCTCTCTAATTTGGAACAAGCACAGCAGGTGAAGTCCTCCTGTCATTCAACTGTCAAATGCCAGAACTTCAGGGTGCAGTAGGAGCTGTGCCATGATGGAAGGGGGCTTGGAGAAAAGTGAAGACCCCAATTACAGGCAGGGTCAAGGGTCCAAGGGGTTCCACATAGACAAAGGCATCAATTTAAAGCTGAACTCCAGCATAAGCAAATGCTGTCTAAATACAACAGTTGTGTATTTTTTCTTAAATTTTGATGTGTATTTGTGTATTTCCTCCAGATCTGTGCAGTAATCCAGCATGAAACTTTACTTCTGTGCAGAAGCTTCCTGTAATAAAGACCGGTGATCTCTCTCCTTGTGCAGAGTGACCGCTCTTGTGTCTGCCCCCTCCTGTAGTTGCCTGCAGGCAGCCTGTAGTGGGAGGGACCTGTTGAGTCTCTCCCATAGCTCTGCTGTCTGCTCATGATATGTACATTACAGTAATGATGTCATAGCTACTATTACAATGTAATATTTGGGTTTGTAAAGGCATTTGGTTTGCAAAAAGTGCATTTAAATTATTTTTGCCTATTGTAGGAATATATTAAGTTTTTGTGCCTGCAGCTTTAACACCAACACTACTTGCTGGTACTATAAAGTGACTGTACTTCAACATTTTTAGGCTGGGTTAGGTTTAAACGTTAAACTTTAAACTATAATCGCTAGAAATTACTACTAATCACAACATATATTTGTATCGTGTGTGTACAGCTGTGCTCAAAAGTGTACACCCTTGCAGAAATCATGACATTTTGGCATTGATACTGAAAATATGACCGATCATGCCAAAAAAATGTATTTAAAAAAATAGTGATCATATGAAGCCATTTATGATCATATAGTTGTTTGGCTCCTTTTTATGTCGTAATGATAACAGAAATCCTGCAAATGGCCCTGATCAAAAATTTACATACCCTGGAATGTCTGACCTTGGTACAGCCACACAAGGTGACGCACACGAGTTAAAATGGCAGTTAAAGGTTCATTTTCCACATCTGTGGTTTTGTAAATTACAATTCGTGTCTGTGTATAAATAGTCAATGAGTTTGTTAGCTCTTGCGTGGATACACTGAGCAGGCTAGACACTCAGCCATAGGGAGCAGAAAAGAACTGTCAAAAGACCTGTGTAACAAGGTATTGGAACTTTATAAAGATGGAAAATGATATAAAAAGATATCCAAAACCTTAAATATGTCAGTCAGTACTGTTCAGTCACTTATTAAGAAGTGTAAAATTCAGGGATCTCTTGATGCCAAGCCAAGGTCAGGTAGACCAAGAAAGATTGCAGCCACAACTGCCAGAATAATTGTTCTGGATGCAAAGAAAAACCCACAGGAAACCTCAGAAATACAGGCTGCTCTGTAAAAACATGGTGGGGTTGTTTCAAGAAGCACAATACGACGATACTTGAACAAAAAATGAGCTGCATGATCGAGTTCCAGAAAGAAGTTTTTAGTGTGCCAATGCCACACAAAAACACAGTTACAATGTGCACAACAACACCTTGATTACAGCTTCTGACACACTGTAATCTGGATTGACGAGGCCAAAATAGAACTTTTATGTTTACAACCATGAGCGCTGTTTGGAGGGGGGTGGGTCAACAAGGCCAATAGTGACATGAATACCATTCCCACTGTGAAGCATTGTGGTGGCTCACTGATGTTTTTTTTTTGGGGGGGGTGGGGGGGTTTACTCCAAAGACACAAGAAATCTTGTGAAAATTGAGTGCAACATGAATGCAGCATGTTATCAGAAAATACTGGCAGACAATTTGCATTCTTCTCTATGAAACTGTGCATGGGGCACTCTTGGACTTTCCAGCATGACAATGACCCTAGGCACAAGGCCAAGTTGACCCTTCAGTGGTTACAGCAGAAAAAGGTTCTGGAGTGGCCATTAGTCTCCTGACTTAAATATCATTGAGCCATTCTAGGGAGATATGCGGTTCATGCAAAACAACCAAAAACTTTGCATGACCTGGCGGCATTTTGTCAAGACGAATGGACAGCTATACCACCTGCAAGAATTCAAAGGCTTCATAGACCACTATTATGAAAGACTGCACTCTGTCATTGATGCTAAAGGGGGCCATACACAGTATTAAGAACTAAGGGGATGCAGACTTTTGAACAGGGGGTCATTTCACTTGTTTACTGTTTTATGATTGGGCCATTCTGTTTTGACCTACAGTTGAATATGAATCCCATAAGACACAAAAATGTGTTTTGTCTGCTTACTCATATTTTTATACTGTACAGTGAGGGAAAAAAAGTATTTGATCCCCTGCTGATTTTGTACGTTTGCCCACTGACAAAGAAACGAACAGTCTATAATTTTAATGGTAGGTTTATTTTAACAGTGAGAGCCAGAAAAATGCATTTCAAAAAAGTTATAAATTGATTTGCATTTTAATGAGTGAAATAAGTCCCTTTTGATGCAGTGAAGTTTTCTTTTCCCCTTAGCAGTGGGCAAATGTACAAAATCAGCAGGGGATTAAATACTTTTTTTCCCCTCACCGTATATTACCAATTCTCCAAGGGTATGCAAACTTTTGTTCACTATATATATATATATATATATATATATATATATATATATAAACACAGCCATTAATGCCTAAGTTGCTGGCAACAAAAAAGAGTACACCCCTAAGTGAAAATGTCCAAATTGGGCCCAATTAGCCATTTTCCCTCCCCGATGTTATGTGACTCGTTAGTGTTACAAGGTCTCAGGTGTCAATGGGGAGCAGGTGTGTTAAATTTGGTGTTATCGCTCTCACTCTCTCATACTGGTCACTGGAAGTTCAACATGGTACCTCATGGCAAAGAACTTTCTGAGGATCTGAAAAAAAGAATTGTTGCTCTACATAAAGATGGCCTAGGCTATAAGAAGATTGTCAAGACCCTGAAACTAAGCTGCAGCACGGTGGCCAAGACCATACATCGGTTTAACAGGACAGGTTCCACGCAGAACAGGCCTCACCATGGTCAACCAAAGAAGTTGAGTGCACATGCTCAGCGTCATATACAGAGGTTGTCTTTGGGAAATAGACGTATGAGTGCTGCCAGTATTGCTGCAGAGGTTGAAGGGGTGGGGGGTCAGCCTGTCAGTGCTCAGACCATACGCCGCACACTGCATCAAATTGATCTGCATGGCTGTCGTCCCAGAAGGAAGCCTCTTCTAAAGATGATGCACAAGAAAGCCTGCAAACAGTTTGCTGAAGACAAGCAGACTCAGGACATTGATTACTGGAACCATGTCCTGTGGTCTGATGAGACCAAAATAAACTTATTTGGTTCAGATGGTGTCAAGCATGTGTGGTGGCAACCAGATGAGTAGAAAGACAAGTGTGTTTTGCCTACAGTCAATCATGGTGGTGGGAGTGTCATGGTCTGGGGCTGCATGAGTGCTGCCGTCACTAGAGAGCTACAGTTCATTGAGGGAACCATAAATGCCAACATGTACTGTGACATACTAAAGCAGAGCATGATCCCCTCCCTTCAGAGACTGGGCCACAGGGAAGTATTCCAACATAACAATCCCAAACACACCCCCAAGGAGACCACTGCCTTGTGAAAGAAGCTGAGGGTAAAGGTGATGGATTGGCCAAGCATGTCTCCAGACCTAAACCCTATTGAGCATCTGTGGGGCATCTTCAAACAGAAGGTGGAGGAGTGCAAGGTCTCTAACATCCTCCAGCTCTGTGATGTCAACATGGAGGAGTGGAAGAGGACTCCAGTTGCAACCTGTGAAGCTCTAGTGAGCTCCATGCCCAAGAGGGTTAAGGCAGTGCTGGAAAATAATGGTGGCCACACAAAATTTTGACACTTTGGGTCCAATTTGGACATTTTTACTTAGGGGTGTACTCACTTTTGTTGCCAGCGGTTTAGACATTAATGGCTGTGTGTTGAGTTATTTTGAGGGGACAGAAAATTTACACTGTTATAAAAGCTGTACACTCACTACTTTAGTAACAAAGTGTCATTTCTTCAGTGTTGTCACATGAAAAGATATAATTAAATATTTACAAAAATGGGAGGGGTGTACTCACTTTTGTGAGATACTGTGTGTGTGTATATATATGTGTATATGTGTGTGTGTATATATATATATATATATATATATAGAGAGAGAGAGAGAGTTTTGTAATAAAAGTAGTTCTAAAATATTACAAAGCCTAAAAAATATATATAAAAAACGGCTATAGACTCCCCATTAGCAATATCAGATTGCAAATGCTTTCAAATATGATTTTATTAACGCCCAACGTGGGCAAATGCTAAGTAGATCGCCGTGATTTGCCATTGTAGTTGACGTCTACACAAGTAGTGAACAGCTCTAATGGAATTAAATGTCTCTGTAACACCAATAAAGAAGTCTCCATTGGCGTTTGGCAAAAGCATATGAGCAGCCATAGAAAACGCATGCACTGAGTGGCAAATCATATGCTGGGATTTGTTCAGGTTCCGTGACCAGACACTGCAGTGCGGGATTTTTCACAGTTTTTACAGCTGCAAGGGGAGAAGCATCTGCTCTCAGCAAAGAGTCTATTGTTCCAGCCACGATGCTTGCTCTTCCCTTAGTCATGTACCAAGCTCAGGATTAGATGCCACTGAAATGAAATACGGTTTTAACTTGCTACCAGTGCAGCTGTTCACATGGAAGATAGCTTAAGTACAGCAGACAGAGCCAAAGAGACATCCCTGACCAAGAGGTCATCTCCCTAAACCGTCCCTTAGAGATCCTCACTCCGTGTGTTCAGGAGCCTGGGGACGGAGGGCTCTTTTGCAGAGTTGTGTTTGGAAAGGAATATCATTAGCATAGTAATGGTCAGTCTCTTGTCCAGCTCTTGCAATCTTTTTAATGCTTAAGGAAAACAGTAGCAGTCCTTCCCATTCCCAAAACTGTTCACTTGCAATATGGTGATTGAAATATAACCATTTGTCTACCATCCTGTCAAAGGCATTCATGCAAGATGTGGTAAAGGGGATTGCTGCTGGCAATCTGTTGGATCTTAAAGCTCTTAAAAGACCAATAAAGCTAAAGTGATTATTAATTTAGTTAGATGAAACTGCCAATAAAATGTACAGATTTCAGTGTAGAAATACTTCTAATGAAACTGAGCTGGTTGACGTTCAGATAAATTGGCTGTACAACCTATTGCTCAGTTATCCGCTCTGTTTGAGTGTAAACTCGAACAATGCACTTTTCCTACTTGCTAGGCTTCGGTCTTTAAAATTGAATATTGAAATTGTCTTATCTATTTAATAAGTGAAAAAAAAAAAAAAAAAAACCTCTTAAGCATATCAGAAATTAAGAGCTATCCTACACACAAGTCTGTTATCTCAAGGAGCCTATGTATCCCTCCTAGCTCTTAGTCCACAAAAATGCTGTGTATTCTCAGCCCATAACAGGACTTTAAAGCAGGGCTTGACAATTTTGCTTTGCAGCTAGGAGCCAGCTAAAAAATATATATATATACATATATGTGGAGGTGGGGGGCTTCAAAAATTTTTTTGTTGGGGGGGGGGGGCGAAGGTAGATTTCATGTGCTTGGGTGTAATTTTTTTACATTTAAAAACATTTTTAACATTTTTTTTTTTTAATTAAATTGGTTGTAAACTCGGATTACTGCCAGCCCCTCTGTTCTATTAAGTCATAATACACAGTGTACACGTTTCTATAAAATTGTGCCTGTAAATACCTTATTTCAGTTTGTTTACGGCTGCTGTCCTCCTTCGATCTAGGAGCTACAACGGGAGGGGTGAAGATACCCCTCTGACATCAGCCAGGAGGTCATGTGACCACTGTGCTGTCCGCTTATCCCCTCCGCTGTAGCCTTTAGATCGGGGGAAGAGAATGGCCCAAGGTCACGTGACCGCCTATATAAATAGATTGAAATAAGTGTAGCCTTTCCCTCGTAGGGGTTGCTGAATGTTGTGGTTCACCTGTCACCCTGCCCAGGCAGACATCCATCTCTCAGTCACTCAGAGACATAGAACAGTCTATAGCTTTGTTTTTGTTTTTTTATTGAGTGGATTAAACTCGGATGGGAAATTGGGAATTATGGGATGCCCAGAAATATTCAGTGCAAACTTGCTCGGGACTTCTATATACTCTCCAGTATATACACTCCAGTCTTCCCTCAAGCACTTTCTCTTGCTTAAGACCTCTTATACTTCACTCCTCCAGCATTTCATTTGCTTCACAACATTACGCCTCCGGCACTTCACTTGCTGCAGACTGTTACTCCTCCAGACTAGTTAGCACCGCATAGTTAGGCCTGACACCAATTCAGTCAGGCTTCAATGAACTGCCTTTTGCGGGCAGGGACCTCAGGCCCCTGTGGTGTAGAAATAGTTCAGGAGCAAACTGTCCTCTTGTCAGGTCACCTTGAGGCTAGGTGATAGATGCACACCGTTGGGATCAGCAGTGCACAGCAAGGTAGTGGACCCTATGGCTGACTGCTGCGGATGGGAGTCAGGGTGGTAAGGAAGGCAGGGCTGCTGGAACACCAGCACGGATCCCACCAGGGTTAGAGCATAAGATTCCCTGGGGCGCAGTCTAAGAGCCAGCAGGTGTTCACCAGAGCCTCTAGTGGTGAGGATAGACTGGGCTGCAACTGGCTCCAGGTTGCGACCCCCAGGGTTCCCCAGCTCACACCCACAGTAGGCAACAGGAGGATAGGGATAGTAAGGGAATAAGCCAAGGTCGGGGCCACAAGCAGACAAGGACAACAGAGTTCACGCCAAGGTTCAGGGTCGCAGGCAAACAGGGATAGTTGGGGACACGCCAAAGGTCAGGGTCACGAGCAGACAGGAATAGTCGAGAACAGGCCAAAGTTGGTAACTGGAATCAGACGCAGGAAACGCAGCAAGTACACACGAAAGCTAACACACAATGGTTGATCAGCACTGCTGGCTTGCAGTGCACAGGTTAATATAGGGTTCCCTGATAGGAGCTGGGGTAGAGCCATGCTAGAGGAGAGTTTATAAAAGCAGTCAGGTGAGAGTCAGCTGGTCTTTAGAGATGAACAGATGGAGACAGGTAAGCTGACAGACAAAACTCTATTTCATAACCATGACACCTCTGTTCAGCTACCAATCCCAGATGGCTCTCTGCAGCCCTGCCAGCCAGCCTGGCTGCAATGACCTCTCTCCACTGCCCTTCCCACAGTCCTCTTTTCTGGTTCTGCACTCATCTCAAACTGCAGTCTCCCAGTTCTCTCAGGCGTGCCTCCCCAGTCCTCCCAACTATGCTTACTCACCAGCCCTCTTCGCTGCGCCCAGTTGTCCCCCCTGGAGACTCTTAGAAGTGTTCTCTCCTGCTGCCCTCGTCTTGCCTCTCCTTCCAGGATCTCTTCATTCCTCCTGGATACACCCGACCCCCGACCCAGGGTCACCCCCCCCCCCCTGCCTGACAGGGGAGCTCCCCGTGGGCCCCGACAGCCTCCACACTCTCACTCCAGCTCTAACTCCTGCCAACCCCTCCCCAGCTGGGCTGACCCCAGGTATTTGAGGAGGCCTGCCCCCTGCCAAACCAAGTTGGGGATTGGTCAAGGCTCCTCAAGATACCCAGGCAGCTCCACCTCTCCTCCCCTCCTCTCCTTCCAGCACTTTTTAGAAGAAAGAGGGAGGTGACAGTGATGCTACCTGTGAGTCACCCAGCCCTGCCGTAGGCCACTCCCAGCTCAAAATGAAAACAAACAGGCCTAGCCACATGCAAGGCCTGCCTAAATTATCCTTCTCTCCAGAAAAGTCCTCACTCTAGCACCTTCCTAACTATAGGGTGCTAAATAAGGTATTTACAGGCACAATTTTATACAAACATGTACACATTGTTGCATGGCTTGATAGAGTAGAGAACACAGGGTCCGGCAGCAATCTTTATTTAACTTTTCTGACAGCTATTAAGCATAGAAAGGGACAGATTAGACAGCACAAGCAGTGTGCCGTTGAACCAGCTATAAGGGAACAGGATCTCCTTTTTTCCCTTTACGTCATTCAGGACAGCCACTATTGAGAGATAGTCTCCTCCTCTTCCTGTAGGAAACACTGCGCCAGCCCATAAAACTCTCACTTCCCCTGCCATACCTCAGTTAATAGTGTTTCCTCCGGAGGGGAGACACTGTGCAGGGAACCAGGCTGATACAATCAGGGAGATTGTGGCCTCTTTCAGAACATCCCCAGGGGAGCAGGGGCTTCCAAGCAGTGGATAGGCGGTACATACCCGCAAAACAGCAGCCACCCCTTCCTTGTCAAGCGTGGCATCAGGCTGTGGGGGCCCCCTATCGCGTCCACAGGGCCGCAGCAAGGAGGACACTCCGCTCTCCCTGTACACTGTGCAGGCCGCATTTTTTTGTTAATGGAACGAACGGGCCGGACGACGGGCGACGTCATTTCCGGCGGAGGGCGGATGTCTACCTTTAACCCGCGACTTCCGGTTCCGGGTCGCGGTGCTGATAGGGGGCCGGGCTCAGGCTGGAGGAGTCGGTTTACACGTACAGACAGTGTGAGACTCTACACAGGCAACCACCTGCAGTCATGTCTGAGGCAGATGCTGCAGCTCATACGGACACTAGCTCCAGCCTTCCGAAGGTAAGAGTTCCCTGGGGAGGGGTCCTCTCTACCTAGGATTGTCCCCCCCCATGTACGGTTCCTTACTTAGGGGGGGACAGACCCCCTGGGTGGTCAGGGGGTGGGGGTGACTCGGATCCCTACAGGTGGGTTGGGTACACCCCCAGGGTTGTTTCTGTTAAAAAATTGCTGAATGTAATGTGCTTTCTGTATGTAATTTCAGAAATCCACAGAAAAGACAAAGTCCACTCATGTCTCTAAAAAGAAATGTGCCTCTTGTAGGGACAGTTTAGGGGAAGCTTGGACCAAGGTTCTGTGTAAGGAATGCATAGATTCCCTGGTCAAGGAAAGGGACTCTGAACAGCAGTCCGGCTTGGCAGCCTCTGTAAAGGAGCTGTCATCCACTTTTTCATCCTTTAAAACGCTTTTTGAGAAGTTTCAGCTTCCCCTTAATCCCATTCAGCAGGATTCAACCCCGCCTCATGCTCAGGGCTCGGCTCCTGCCAGATCCACTAGTATGGCTACGGCAGAGGAGGCTGCAGGCCCTTCCGGGGTGGAGCTTAGGCAACCAGACAGTGGCACTTCTGACTCCCATGAGGAATCAGAGGGAGAGGACCAGGACGGGGAGTCCAGGAAAATCTCCAGGTATAAGTTGTCCCTAGAGGAGGTGGAATCTCCTAGGGGCAATATATACAACCCTCGGTATACACGAGGATAAAAAACCCCTCTCACTCCATGACCTTATGTACAAGGGCTTAGGAGATCAAAAGAGAAAAGATTTTCCAGTACACGAGGTTCTGGTGGAGACGATTAAAAAAGAGTGGCAGGATCCGGAAAGAAAGCCCTTCTTCTCTAGTTCCCTTAAGAGAAGATTTCCGTTTTCAGAGGATCCAGCGTCCATTTGGAATAAAAATCCCAAACTGGATGCAGCTTTCTCTCAGGTCTCTAGGCACACAGACCTGGCCTTTGAGGACATGGGGGCCTTATCAGACGTCATGGATAAGAGGATAGACTCATTACTGAAAAAGACCTGGGACTCAACAGTCGGTAACTTAAAACCAGAAATGGCTGTTACTGTGGTAGCCCGCAATTTAGAACATTGGCTTTTCCAGATTCAGGAGCATATTGAGGCTGGCACAGCTAAAGAGACTATCCTAGCATCTTTCCCCACGATTCTGCGAGGCATCGCATACATAGCAGATGCCTCGGCAGAGTCAGTCCGTATGTCAGCCAGATCAGCGGCCCTGGCTAACTCGGCCAGGAGGGCCCTCTGGCTGAAGACATGGCCGGGTGACGCCGCCTCTAAGGTCAAGTTATGTGGGATACCCCTGACAGGTGACCTACTATTTGGTCCTGGGTTAGATACAGTCCTAGACCGGACAGCAGACAAAAAGAAGTCCTTCCCACTCAAACGAAAGACCCCTACACAGAGAAAGAGGGGGTTTCGTCCGCAAAAGTGCAGGGAAGCCCCTAAACAAGGGGGACAGAAGAAAACCTGGGGCCAAAGAGGTAAGGGCAGAGGAGGGGCGATTTTTCGCCCTCCTGAAAAAGCCCAGAAAGATCAATGACTCTCTAAAAGCAGTGGGAGGAAGACTGGGGGCCTTCCTTCCACAGTGGGAGATCATTTCCCCCAATCGGTTCATTCTAGGGATCATAAGAAGGGGGCATCTCTTGGAATTTACAAGGCCCCCCTCACAAAGGTTCCTTGTCACGCAGCTTTCCAGCTGCACGACAAAAACCCAGGCCTTGTTAGACGCTCTGAAAGAGCTAGAACTACAAAATGTAGTTTGCAGAGTACCCAAGGGGGAGGAAGGAGAGGGGGTTTATTCCCATGTATTTATGGTAAAAAAACCCTCAGGAAAATTCAGATTGATTCTGAATTTAAAGCCCTTAAACAAGTCAATTTGTTACAAAAGATTCCGTATGGAGTCAATTTTTACGGTCAGGGCTCTGTTACCGCAGAATTGTTTCATGGTGTCTCTGGACCTCAGAGACGCGTATTTGCACGTCCCTATTGCAGAAACCTCTCAGAGGTTTCTCCGTTTAGCAATAAACCTGGGCGACGCAATACTGCACCTACAATTCCAGGCTCTGCCCTTCGGGCTATCCTCCTCGCCCCGAATATTTACCAAAATCCTAGCAGAGGCCATGGCCTTCCTGCGACTGCAGGGTGTGTCAGTTATAGCCTATCTGGACGACCTGCTCCTTTTTTGCAGTATCCCCAGAGAAATTGCTCAGGGACCTCGACCTGACAAAAAAGGTACTGACAGGATTGGGATGGCTCCTGAACTTAGACAAGTCCAGTCGCATTCCTTCACAACGCATTATGTACCTAGGATACCTGCTAGACTCAACACTCTTGAAGGTTTTTCTTCCAAGAGAAAAAATTCTAAAACTGGACAGAGCAGTTTTATCTCTCCAATGCAACCATCGGGTGTCCAAAAGGTCCTTAATGTCAACTCTAGGTCTGCTGACCTCTACTCTCCCAGCAGTGCAGTGGGCAGGATTACACTTTCGTCCCCTACAGTCATACGTACTAAGGGTATGGGACCACAGTCAGAAGGATCTAGACACCTTAGTACAAATTCCCCATCGATTAAAGAGATCTCTTTGGTGGTGGAGGAAGGAAGCAAACTTGTCGCAGGGACGTCTGTGGCTTATTCCAGTTTCACGGATAGTAACCACGGACGCAAGCGGCAAGGGCTGGGGGGCGCATCTGGGATCCCTTCTAGCGCAGGGCGTATGGAGGGGAGACGAACTAAAAAGATCGTCCAATTGGAAGGAGCTGAGGGCGGTCGGCCTGGCCCTCAGGTTTTTCAAAAAAGAGCTTCAGGGC
Source organism: Aquarana catesbeiana (assembly GCF_042186555.1). Classification (NCBI taxonomy): domain Eukaryota; kingdom Metazoa; phylum Chordata; class Amphibia; order Anura; family Ranidae; genus Aquarana; species Aquarana catesbeiana. The sequence continues at coordinate 294,481,814 of NC_133330.1, forward strand.
CACCATATACAGGTACGGTCAGACAATTCTTCTACCGTAGCCTATATAAACAAACAGGGTGGCACCAGAAGCAGAAGTCTCCTGGCCTTAGCAACAGACACCCTAAATTGGGCCGAGACCAACACTCTCTCACTCTCAGCGGTGTTTCTGAGAGGAGAAAGGAACGTTATAGCGGACTTTCTCAGCCGGAGGAGGCTGAGAGAGGGAGATTGGGCCCTCAACCAGGAGGTTTTCAATCTCATATCCGAGAAATGGGGACCCCCGGAAGTGGATCTTTTCGCTTCAAGAGACAATGCGAAAATCCCCTGTTTTTTCTCCCTAAACGCAGGAGAAGGAGCATTGGGGGTGGACGCATTAACACAGAATTGGCATTTCAGGACATGCTATGCCTTCCCCCCTCCGGTGTTATTACCGGCGGTTCTGCGGAAGTTCCAACTAGAGAACACCTCCCTCATTCTAGTAGCTCCACATTGGCCGAAAAGGGCATGGTTTTCAATTCTCAGTCAGTTAGCGGTGGAACCGCCCCTATTCCTTCCACCTCAGGAGGATCTTCTCTCACAGGGTCCAATCCTCTGTCCACAGGTACACCAGTGGAAATTAGCGGCCTGGCTACTGAAGAGAGTATATTAAAATCTAAGGGATTTTCTCAGAAATTAATATCCACCCTTCTCAACAGTAGAAAAAAGGAGACGCGTCATATTTATAAAAAGGTCTGGCTCCTTTTCAACAAGTGGTGCACTGAAAACTCCTTCTCGGCGCAGAGCCCCATAGCTGTTTTGGAGTTCCTACAGTGTGGAGCAGACAAAGGGTTATCCGTAGGTACCCTTAAAAGCCAGGTGTCAGCACTTAGTGCTTATTTAGAGAAATCTTTGGCCACCAATCCATGGGTGGTCAGGTTCTTTAGGGCACTGTCCAGGCAGAGACCTGTCCAAGGTCCCCCCTTTCCCGGGTGGGATCTATCTTTAGTGTTGCAAAGCCTAACAGGAATTCCCTTTGAGCCCTTGGACAAATGTTTGTTAAAAGAGTTAACCTTAAAAACAGCATTTTTAGTGGCAGTGACAACTGCCAGGAGAGTCAGTGAAATTGAGGCGTTATCAATTAGACCTCCTTTTTGCGTTATTTTGCCAGATAGAATAGTCCTTGAGACTGATCCAGCATTTTTGCCTAAAGTGGCATCAGGCTTTCACAGAAGCCAGGAGGCAGGTGAGCAGGCTTTTGGGCGAAAAGTTCTGCAAGCTGTAGTCCCACCCTAATTGGTAAGTGCTCGATTATCCTCTCAATAGTGGCTGTCCTGAATGACGTAAAGGGAAAATTAAAGTTACGTAGCGGTAACGTCTTTTCCTGTAGTCTTTCAGGACAGCCCTAGTTACCCACCCTAAGCTTGGGGGGGTCTTATTTAAGACCAGAACGCAATATGATAATGATATTGAATGGTATGTTATTAATGTGTTCTTGTGTCTCCCCAGCTGACCGGAGGTGATCTTGTAAAAACTGAGGTATGGCAGGGGAAGTGAGAGTTTTATGGGCTGGCGCAGTGTTTCCTACAGGAAGAGGAGGAGACTATCTCTCAATAGTGGCTGTCCTGAAAGACTACAGGAAAAGACGTTACCGGTACGTAACTTTAATTTTTATTTTTTTTTATGACATAGGGGACAGAGTCCCTTTCATGTGATGTTTTTTTTTGGTGACAGGTTCTTTTTAATGAGACATACAGGGTCTCCACGCTGGCCGGGGAAACTGTCAATAGGGACCTGGAAGTGACGTCAAACATGTCGCTTCTGGGTCAGGAACAAGATTGGGAGGAAAGCGGACGGGTGTCCGCTCTCCTCCCACCCCTCTGCCCTGCGGCTCCCTTCATGCCATTCCCGTGCCCACAGATGGGCAAGCGCAGCCCAGGATACATAGTGAGGGGGGGGTGCGTGCAGAAGGGATGAGGGCACTTTTACCCGCATGTGTGGAAGCAATTGGGTGTCAGCGGAGCCGCCCAAATGCTTTGACCTGACAAGTGAGCCCTGCTGCAGGGCTAAATTCCAAAAAAAAAACTACTTGGCCGGTGCCTGGAACTACCTGTCCTGAGCATCAGGCGATAAAATTTGTGCATCCTTGCAACAGTAAATGGGCTGACAAGGCCTAGGCGCTCAGGCACAGTTTCTAGTCGCCCTGGCGCCTAGGATTTGTCAAGCTCTGCCTTAAGAGACTTGCTCTTCAGAGAGCATTTGACAGGCATTGTATCACCTCACTTCCTGCTTTAATGCACATCACATCGCCCCCAGCTGCACATCACTGCAGCCCAAAATGGACTGCTGCCCACACACTAAACTGCTCCGGTTTAGTGTGTGGGCAATCGTGAATGGGCCCTTAACATAAGTCCTCTAGTGCATTCCATTGTGATTCTAGTAACACCTAGTGCTCCAGCCCTGAAGAATGGGGGAGGCCCTTGCTCCAAAACACGTTGAATGCATTGGCTCTTAACCAAAAAATGTTTCAAAAAGATTTTTAGGCTGGGTTCACACTGCAGTATGGAGCGGCTCACTGCAGGAGTCCGGTGCGTCCCTGTTCACCGTTTTCAGGTTTGATTTCGGTCTGAATTTTTGGCTGAATTCGGACCTGAAACTGAACAGAAGACGCACAGGACTCCTGTGCAATTCGCTCTGGAGCCGCTCCGGAGATGTGTGAACCAGCTCCATAGAGAGCCGGTCACAGTCTCCTGACATGCACTTTGGGTGCGGGGAAACCCCCACATCCCATTCGCAATAGTGTGAACCCAACCTTAGGTGATGCGACGTTTGTACTAGGCACTTCTGAGTGCACATCTAATGCCGCGTACACACGGTCGGACTTTTCGTCTACAAAAGTCCGACAGCCTGTCCGACAGACTTCCGGCGGACTTTCGGCGGACTTGCAGCAGACGTTCTAACGAACGGACTTGCCTACACACGACCACACAAAAGTCCGACGGATTCGTACGTGATGACGTACACCGGACTAAAATAAGGAAGTTCATAGCCAGTAACCAATAGCTGCCCTAGCATGGGTTTTTGTCCGTCGGACTAGCACACAGACGAGCGGATTTCGGGGTCCGTCGTAGTTACGACGTAAAGATTTGAAGCATGTTTCAAATCTAAAGTCCGTCGGATTTGAGGCTGAAAAAGTCTGCTGAAAGTCCGGAGAAGCCCACACACGATCGGATTACCAGCCAGCTTTAGTCCGTCGGCGTCCGTTGGACTTTTGTAGACGAAAAGTCCGACCGTATGTACGCGGCATAAGCGTATGGTCTGCTGAGTGATCCTTTTTCAGAGGGGTAGCAGCCCTATAACAGGGTCCACATACACTATACTTTCATCACAGATCGGCTTCTTTGAAGAAAGACACACTTCACTGTAAATCCATCAGACCCAATTCTCACTATTACCAGTCCAGTGCTATCATGCAAGCACATCAGACTCTTTATTTTTAGGTTTCTCTTACAGCGTCCTACTTCTCTGCATTTCAAAGTAGCCATCACACGCTATGCAGCTCCCTCCTCCAATGAGCACTCCTTCGAGTGTTGGAAAGCTCCCCCAATCTATGGAGAGCTTATTTTTGTCATTTGTAACCTTCAGTGTTTCATATTACATGACATTGGTTACTATAGAGCTTCATTCTGACGTCTGGACCTTTCTAATGTCCTGAGCCTCAATAGGGATCACAGCTCTTTATTTGCATTTGCGGATCCTTGTGTTCCAACCAGCTCTTCCTGGAATACGGTTCTATGAAGGCACATGTAATATTAACCACGTGTTTATTTGTGTGCTTTGACAAAGCTAATGAAAATTTTGCTCTTTGTGGCTTTTGCGTGTTATCGGATCTCAATGTAATTATCTAGCGCTGAATAAAGTGACAGTTCAGCTGCCATAGAGGTGACTGAGACAGTGAAGTGCAGATAATTGTTAGCATTCACTTAGCAAAGATCACAGCGGGAGAGGGTTCTATCTAGACCTCTATGTCTATGTCATGCACATATAGCTGTGTAAGTCAGCATTTCTGGGCTCTATAAAGACGGTAGAACCATACAGGTTATAGTGAGGTGGGACTAAAGTAATCAAAAAGCCTTCCAACCAAATCAGTGTGTAGTACTGTAAAGCTGTGTGCTGGGCTCTATTAAATAATAATGAATAACAGACCCTCTAAAGCAGCCCTGTCAGCAATGAAGGCATGCAAATGAAAGGAATGTAACTAATAAGAGTGCAGCAAAGGCAGAGAACTCAGCTGATAAGAGTTCTGGCTGGATCGGTAGGTATAACATAAAGAAAAAAAAAAAAACTTTCAGTGGTACATACACTCACCCTTTTTAGGTACACCTGTTCAATTGGTAACACAAATTGCTCATCAGCCAATCACATGGCAGCAACTCAATGCACTTAGTCATCTAGATGTGGTGAAGATGACTTGCTGAGCATCAAAATGGGGAAGAAAGAGGATTTAAGTGATTTTGAAAGTGGCATGGTTGTTGGTGCCAGACGGGGCTGGTCTGAGTATTTCAAAAACTGCTGATCTACTGGGATTTTCACGCACAACCAACTCTAGGGTTTACAGAGAATGGTCCCAAAAAGAGAAAATATCCAGTGAATAGATATGTGGACGAAAATGCCTTGTTAATGTCAGAGGAAAATGGGTAGACTGGTTCCAGATGATAGAAAGGCAAGAGTAACTCAAATAACCACTCGTTACATCCAAGGTATGCAGGATACCATCTCTGAACACACAACACATCAAACCTTGAAGCTGATGGGCTACGGCAGCAGAAGACCACACTGGGTGCCACTCCTGTCAGCTAAGAACAGGAAACTGAGGCTACAATTCACACAGGATCACCAAAATTGGACAATAAAAGATTGGAAAAACGTTGCCTGGTCTGATGTCTCTAAATTTCAGCTGCGACATTCCGATGGGGTCAGAATTTGGTGTAAACATCATGAAAGCATGGATCTATCCTGCCTTGTATCAATGGTTCAGGCTGGTGGTGTAATGGTGTGGGGGATATCTTCTTGGCACACTTTGGACCCCTTAGTACCAATTGAGCATCGTTCAAACACCACGGCCTACCTGAGTATTGTTGCTGACCATGTCCATCCCTTCATGCTGCTGTGTACCCATCTTCTGATGGCTCCTTCCAGCAGGATAATGCACCATGTCACAAAGCTCAAATCATCTCACCACTGGTTTCTTGAACATGACAATGAGGTCACTGTACTCCAATGGCCTCCACAGTCACCAGATCTCAATCCAATAGAGCACGTTTGGGATGCGGTTGAACAGGAGATTGGCATCATGGATGTGCAGCCGACAAATCTTCAGCAACTGCGTGAAGAGATCATGTCAATATGGACCAAAATCTCTGAGGAATATTTCCAACACCTTGTGGAATCTATGCAACAAAGTATTAAGGCAGTTCTGAAGGCAAAAGCGGGTCCAATCCGGTACTACCAAGGTGTACTTAATAAAGTGACCGGTCAGTGTATAATAGACCAAATAACAGAAGTTCTTTGCTCGGGTTTGAATACACTCAACACAACAAATAATGGCACACAAGGCTCTATAGCCAGCCTATATGAACATCAACAACCTCCATTTCTTTTATTTGAAAATTGGAAAAAACTAAACTGGCAGCTTCAAATGTATGTAAAGCCAAAACTGTTTTGCTTTTGGATAAAATAGTGAAGACCTATGCCGTTTTTTTTCCCCTTCTGTTTTGATGAGTGTTGAGTCCCATCCTTGAGATTTCCCATTACTTCTTGTGCCAGAGACAAATCGGGAAGTAAGAGGAAATCTTTCCGAAGTGAGGGGATATCATACCCTCTCATAGAGCTTTCACCAGAACAGGTGTCCTCATTGGAAGGTTTCGCTTTACCTTCTGTTTTGGATGCAGTGGGCATCAGGACAGATATAGGGGGTAAATCACCCTAGCGGGGACACAGACACTGCATACATCTTAACCCTTTCTCTGCCAGAGCCCTGTCTGCATTTTTGTGCACATGTGCTTAAAAAATCATTTTAGGCTCGAAGATTACCTAAACCCACCAAAACATATATTTTCTAAAAGCACACCTTAGAGAATAAAATAGTGGTAGTTCTAATTTTTTATGTCACACAATATTACCGCAAAGGTCTAGGAAATGCAAAATGTCAGTTAAAAATTCACTGAAGTTAATTTTAGGGCACACAAATGCAATAAATCACTCAATTGTTTGGTAAAAAGTAAAAGATGAGGTTGCACTGAGTAAATAGAGACCCAACATATCGAACCTTAAATTTGTGTGCGTCAAATGGCGACAAACTTCAGTATAATTCAATATTTACCATAGGTGACACTTTAAAAGGTCATCACTTTAGTGTTACGAAGGAGGTCTGGTGCTAGAAATATTGCTCTCACTCTGGCAAGCAAAGCGTATGTAATATACAGTATTTCACAAAAGTGAGTACACCCCTCAGTTTTGTAAATATTTTATATCTTTTCATGTGACAACTCTAAAGAAATTACACTTTGCTACAATGTAAAGGTAGTGAGTGTATAGCTTGTATACCATTAATTGCTGTGTGTTGAGTTATTTTGAGGGGACAGAAAATTTACACTGTTATACAAGCTGTAAATTGTGTGTCAAATTCTTTAGTGTTCTCACATGAAAAGATATATAATAAAATATTTACAAAAATGTGAGGGGTGTACTCACTTTTGTGAGATACTGTATGTATTGCAAACTGTATTTTCATGCATAGGTGCCCTATATGTGCATTTATGCTCAAACGTGGAGGTGGGGGGGCCTCAAAAAATTTTGGGGGTGGATTTTTATATGCTTGGGTGTAACTTAATTTTTTTCCAATTTAAAAAAAATGTTTTTTTCAAAACCTAGGGGACGAAAAGTCCCCTATGGCCTGGTTAACACTGGTACGACAAACGCCTTGACATTGGGAGCTCATGTCGCATGACATGTAAAAAGCAATGTTTCCCTATGAGAGCCATCTTAACTGGTCTGACACAAGTCGGTCCGACTTTGAAAATTCTCCCTGCACTACTTTGGGCTGACTTTGATCCTACTTCAGCCCATTGAATATGACGAAAGTCGAATCAAAGTCGGATCGCGGTCTTAACTGATCTGACTTTGGGAACTCCACGCCAAATAAAAAAAGGCATGGGTTCCCCTTCCAAGAGCATGCCAGGCCCTTAGGTCTGGTATGGATTTTAAGGGGAACCCCCATGTCAAAAAAAGGCGTGGGGTCCCCCCCAAAATCCTGCGGGTGTGGGTGGGGGGGCTTATCAGAATCTGGAAGTTCCCTTTAACAAGGGGGCGACCCTCCACCCTATGTGAATGAGTATGGGGTACATTGCACCCGTTCCCATTCACCTAAAAAAAGTGTCAAAAATAAAACACATTACACATGTTGTTAAATTAATTTATTAAGGCAGCTCCGGCGTCGCTTCCGATCTCTTCTCCCCTCTCTGGCTCTTCTGCCTCCTCCGCTGATGTCTTTTGCCTCTGCCGGTTTTTTTCTCCTCTCCGGCTCTTCTAGCCCTCGCCGATTCTTCTCCCTCTGTCCATTGTCTCCTGCCTCTGCTGGGTCTTCCCCGCTATCTTCTTGCTCTTTTGCCAGGGGTTCTCCGCTGTCTTCTTCCTCTGTTTTTTTTCCGATGTTGACTCAACGCTCTCTCCCGCTCTAATGGCACGGTGTGCCACTACTTATATTGGCATGGGGTGCGGTCACCAGGTGATGTCATCTGAAGGACCCACCTCTTATGACATCACCACCTGGGGCATGATGGGTTGGTGATGTAAGGGGTGGGGCCTCTGGATGACATCACCCGGTGACTCCGCCCCATGTCAATATAAATAGTGGCACACCGCGCACCCAGCATTAGAGTGGGAGAGAGCGTTGAGTCAACATAGGAAGAAGAACAGAGGGAGAACACAGCAGAGAAGACCTGGCAAAAGAGCAGGAAGATAGCGGAGAAGACCCGACAAAGGGAGAAGAGCTGGAGGGTGGAGAAGAGATCGGAAGCAACGCTGGAGCTGCCTTAATAAATTACTTTAAAAACATGTGTAATGTGTTTTATTTTTGACACTTTCTTTAGGTGAATGGGTAGGGGTGCAATGTACCCCATACTCATTCGCATTGGGTGGAGAGCCAGAATCTGGGGGCCCCCTTGTTAAAGGGGACTTCCAGATTCCGATACTCTGCCCACAGACCCTGACACCCAACGTCCAAGGTTGTCGGAAAGAGGCCCTTGTCCTCCTCAACATGGGGCCAAGGTGCTTTGGGGTGGGGGGCGTAAGGCCCCCCCCTGCCCCAAAGCGCCCACCCCCTCATGTTGAGGGCATGCGGTCTGGTACGGTTAAGGAGGGGAGGTGCTCGCTCGTCCCCACCCCCTTACCCCCTTTCCTTACCTGCCGGGCTGTGTGCTCGGATAAGGGTCTAGTGTGGACCTTGGGGGAACCCACACCGTTTTTTTCGCCGTGGGGGTTCCCCTTAAAATCCATACCAGACCGAAGGGCCTGGTATGCTCTTGGAGGGGGAACCCATGCCTTTTTTTTTTTTAATTTTTAATTTTGACGTGGAGTTCCCCCTAAAGATTCATAACAGACACAAAGTGCCTGCATTGTTTGGATCAAAGTCTGATCCCTGTTCATTGAAGTCGGACGGATGTATGACTTCAAGTTGCAGGGCAAAGTTGGATCCACAGTCATACGACTGTCGTGTCGTACCAGTGTGAACCCGGCCTTTGTGATGATTTTTTGATGACCGGTTCTCTTTAATGAGACATCCAGGGTGTGAACGCATTGCATTACATTCATTCCTGGGTATGCTGGCCAGGGACACCGAGATGCGGACCTGGAAGTGACATCAAACATGTCACTTTTCAGGTAGGCAACAAGGAGGTAAGGAGAGTGGATGTGTGTTCCACACACCCCTGTTACTGGAGGTGTGTGGAATCCATCAAGCGGCAGCACAGCTGCCCAAATGCTTCCATCTGACAAGCAGGAGTCTGCTGGTCAGATTTACAGCCACCAGGAATGTGTAAAGCCCCATGCTGTCAGGTCTGTGCGACATACGGACCTGGCAGCAAAAGGGGTAAAGCAGAACCAAAGATTTAACCAATTCTCAAAACAGTTATATTCAAGATTCACAAATGGAATAGCACCTGGGATAAATTCAAAAAGCTTTTAATGAATTACATGATATAAAGCTGTAAAAACAGACAGTGCATTTTGGCGTCGGCCATGACAAGGGCCTAGCGGCTGAAACGCGTAGGATATTTTTACAGCTGTTTTCAATAAAAGGAAGACCGCTTTTTCAATTTATCCCAGCTGGAGACTGTTCCTCTTGAGGATTACTCATTGTAGAGTCATCAGGAACCTCAGTATGTGCACCGGGTCGGAGCTGTGGATTACGAAGGTGGTAGCACCGTTACACCTGTTTCCAGTTACAGTGCATTCAGAAAGTGTTCACAGCGCTTTTCACATTTTGTTATCTTACAGCCTTATCCCAAAATGGATTAAATTCATTATTTTCCTCAAAATTCTACAAACACTACCCCATAATGACAACGTGAAAGAAATTTGTTTGAAATCTTTGCAAATGTATTAAAAATAAAAAAATCAAAAGTATTCACAGCCTTTGCCATGACACTCAAAATTGAGCTCAGGTGCATCCTGTTTCCACTCATCGTCCTTGAGACAACTTGATTGGAGTCCACCTGTGGTAAATGAAGTTGATTGGACATGATTTGGAAAGGCACACACCTGTCTATATAAGGTCCCACAGGACTCTTCCTAGAGCGGGCCGCCCGGCCCAACTTAGTGATTGGGGGAAAAAGGGCCTTAGTCAGGGAGGTGACCATGAACCCAATGCTCACTCTGACAGACTTCCAGTGAGAGGAGAACCTTCTAGAAGAACAACCATCTCTGCAGCACTCCACCGATCAGGACTGTATGGCAGAGTGGCCAGACGGAAGCCACTCCTCAGTAAAAGGCTCATGACAGCCCACCTGGAGTTTGCCAAAAGGCACCTGAAGGACTATCAGTCCATAAGAAACAAAATTCTCTGCTCTGATGAAACAATTTTTGAACTCTTTGGCCTGGATGGCAAGCGTCATGTTTGGAGAAAACCAGGCACCACTCATCACCTGGCCAATACCATACCTACAGTGAAGCATGCTGTGGGGATGTCCCATCATGCTGTGGGGATGTCCAACCAACCTGATGGAGCTTGAGGGGTCCTGCAAAGAAGAATGGGAGAAGCTGGCCAAAAAAAGATGTGCCAAGCTTGTAGCATCGTACTCAAAAAGACCAGAGGCTGGTGCCAATGGGGCTTCAAAGGTGTTTCATTTTTATGTAGGTGTGATTTTTTTTTTCTTCTTTTTTTAAAATTATAAATACGTTTGCAAACATTTCAAACAAACTTCTTCACGTTAGTCATGTGGTATTGTTTGTAGAATTTTGAGGACAAGAATGAATTTAATCAATTTTGGAATAAGGCTGTAACATAACAAAATGTGAATAAGAGAAGTGCTGTGAATACTTTCCGGATGCACTATATATTCAAGGCATGCTGTGAATGATAACTGTCACAGTTGCTTGTACTCTCAACCTAACTGCCAAGCCATCAAATGGCTGGTGTCATGACTGATCACTTGAGCAACACCATGGTAACTGCAGATCAAACAGAGGCTAAGATGGCAGCTTCCTTGGCAGGTAAAGTATAAAAGGGTTTAGTTTAGTGGTAAGATCTTGCTGTTCTCTCTTGAATCCTAGTACTAGGAGACCTTGCTGCAATGTTTTTAGGATTGTCATACCAACAAATGTGTTGCAGTTGTGAGGGGTTTCTTCTCTTTTGCAGTTTAAAACTGGAACAATCAGCTCTGGGGCATGCAGAGATTTTTTTGCATGTGAGAACCACTTGTTACTCTAACATTAACCCATGCATGGCCTTATTTGTCACAACCGAAATCTCCCTTACAAGTGTCTGCTAATAATGCTTTGTATGGGCTGCCTTACACTTGGAGTTTGGATATTCACTTTTATCTTTTCACATCTCTGAACAAATTAACAAGGGAAAAAAAAACTTTCCGCGCTTGAAAAAACACAGTGATTCCTTCCCGTCATTCAGGCCATAGAGAAAAGAGTTAAAATGCAGAAATCTTTGGATATATGTACATTGATATCCCCAATTCTCCTTCTTTATTTTTCTTTGTGTGTCTTCAGAGGGGAGGAGGGTCCTTAGTTAAAGAAGTAAAACATGAATTTCTTGGTCCCAATGCACTTACACAGTGCCTTGCTGAGATTAGAGGAACCCTGTTGAGCTCCTAATGCTTCAGGGCATCCCCAGCTTGAGAGGCATGTGAATCTGGCCATGGGAGGAAGGAAGGATCTTCTTTACGTTTAGTTCTGGGTCAACAGCTTCTAATGATAGATTAAACGGAGGCCCCCGAATAATGAAGAGGTTTGTACAGTGAGTCGGGCAAGTACCAAATGTCCGTGTTCCAAAAAATAGTAGTTGCTTAAAGTTATGTCAACTCAAGTGCTTCCATTATTGCAGCAGTTTGAGGAATTTGTGACCCACAATGAAAAATTCTCATACGGCCCAATTCTCAATGAAATATCTTTTCTTTAGCTTTGATTAGAATGTAGGAGACCAAGAACTTTTCAGGTTGTTGTTGCGGTATGGGACGACTTCGGAGAGAAACTTGATGAAAGGGGATCACCAAACAGATGGGAAATGACTGTTCTAAAATACAGGTACTGACTTCCCCTCCCCAGTCCAGTCATAAAGTAGAACTAAGAGCACATTTTTTTTTCTTAGTTTTGTATAGAGTGCAGAGGGATTAGAACACTTGTCAGTTTTTATTGCTGTCTGTGCCTTTAAGAGTTTGGGTGTCTTTTTTTTTTTTTGGAATCCTACTTACCTAGGATGGTGCAGCATTGGTCCAATGCAGCATCTTTTCCCCCACCTGGCTCTAAGACTGAGGACCGAACCATCAAACACTGCTGATCACTCAGCATTCTCAGTACTCCGTGAGCAGAGAGCTGGTGACTCTCAATGGAGGGCTGTGGGAGTGGCGGGAGCGGCTGGCTCAGGCTCTCGGTGGATCCCTGAGAAGGCTGAGCCAGGTGCCGATCCAGGCTCCTGGGTAGCACCCGACCTTATGGTTGTAATCTTACCCCAGCCTGGACCAGCTCTGTGACGTCAGCCGACACTGGGCTGAAGCGCGCTCAGGTCCTTTTTTAAAAATGTTTTATTTATTTTCGTCTGCTTTGATGCATTTTGAGGCCCATAGCAGTCAATGATGGATGAAAAATATATGTATGATGCAATCTGCATACATTTTTATGTCAAAATCAGGTGTATAGAAAATCCGCCCCCTCCTATAGTCAAAACGCTGCGCTGATGGAAAATGAGGCCTAAATCTAAGCTGCTGCTTAAAGTATATCAACCAAAAATGCAAAAATTTGATTCACCAAAATCTAGCCCCAAGTGAACTCAAATAGCAGCGCTTAATGAACTCCTAATCATAAATAAAATACATTAAATAAATAAATGATGGAATTAAATAATCCACCAGTGATAAACTTATATAATCACTCCTTCCTACTACTGTGCATCAAAATATTATGATCTAAATTCACAAATATAGTGCGCATAACCAATTATGTGAATATCATAGCTGTACACAAAAATGTATATAAAAATTGAAGAATATATATATAAACACTAGTGTCAATAAGTCCAATTTTATGTAATTTTCCATATCTAACCACTTGTTCAAGGGAGTGATGTCCCGCAGTTTTAACGTAGTTTTAATCCATATAAGGGAGAATTAGCCCGCTTTTAAATGTGTGTGGAGGAGAACTCCTCATTTTAATATTAGTACTATTGGATGAAATGTTTTGATATGTATATTAACACTATGATTAGCGGAACCTTACATGCTCTGCTGCATTGTAATAGCGATGTATGGTGCGAGCGGGGACACAGGGAGCGCGCAGGCGCAGTAAGGTTATGTCCGCTCGGACTAGGAGCGGAGGGTATAAAGGAATGATTGCCGTGCCATGTAGCCAATCCCATGATTAAGTCTTCATGACGAAACATGTCGGGGCGTGGCTACACGGCAATCGAACGCTTGTGACGTAGGACGCTGTGACGGAGCGCCATACGAGGAAGTGCGGAAGTGGGTCCTAGCAACACCAGGGATCGGGTGAGACGGGTATTAGAGAGCGCAGTACCTGGGTCCGCCGCGACCACCATACACTGGTTTTACTGTTTGGAGTTTATGCTGTGACAGCATAAGAGCTGGTGAGTTTATTAACCTAAGGGGAGTGGATTCACAGTCACAGAGGTGCAGTGGAAGAGTATTTAAAGTGGAGAGCTACACTGTATCACATCACGGATCAATACTTTTGAACTTTTTTTTACACATTTGTGGACTTATTGACACTGGTGTTTATATATATATATATATATATATATATATATATATATATATATATATATATATATTCAATTTTTATATATATTTTTGTGTACAGCTATGATATTCACATAAAAGTTTATGCGCACTATATTTGTGAATTTAGATCATAATATTTTGATGCACAGTAGTAGGAAGGAGTGATTATATAATTTTATCACTGGTGGATTATTTAATTCCATCATTTATTTATTTTATTTATTTTATTTATGATTAGGAGTTCATTAAGCGCTGCTATTTGAGTTCACTTGGGGCTAGATTTTGGTGAATCAAATTTATACATTTTTATGTGTTTTTAACCTTTGATATGAGCCCTAATAGTTCTTTATTGGCCAACACCAAAAAAGGTTAACAATGCATTAAAGTCTGTGTCAATGCATGTGCAAAACATGCAACTATACTTCTTGAAAAACTTGTGTAAAGCGGTAGTAAATCCCCTGCAAGGCAATGGCATCTTGTGCTACTATTCATCGAATACTGGCACGTTATGAAAATACCTTGGAGCAAAGCCCTCCCAGGGGTGCACTGTCTCCGTTGATGGGGCTTCCATCTTACCCTAGTCTTCTGTCCGGTTTCGTAGGCTCAAGCTGTATGAATGGCCAGGGCCGCAATGCCACCACTCCTGCACATGCACGTGGGAGCCCCCGGCACAGAGCTCTGAAGGGACGGCATGGGTATGCCGTCCCTTCAGAGCGCTTGCGCTGGTGACGTCACAGACTGCATCCTGTGTAAATATTTCCTAAACAGTGAAAGTTTAGGAGATATTCACTGTACCTACAGTTAAGTCTTTTTATAGTCTTACCTGTAGGTACAAGTTTAAAAATTGACCTTTCTTCCACTTTAAAAACTCATCCAAATGGAAATACAAATGTGTGAACCTAACCTTACCAAGAAATTATAGCTTTGGCCTCTGGTGTTTGTTTACATTCCACTGGAAAATCCTTTAGCACACTGTCTACTTCCCTTAGAGCTTGTTCACACCAGATGAGGTTGAACATGTGTTAAAAAAGCAGTACAAACGCACATGAATGTAAAACGAGTGTATTTCAATGAGCCTAGTTTACACCATTGCGATGCTTTCATGTGCTTTTTAAAAAATAAATAAAAATACAGTGTGTAAAATTTTTTTGCCCCTAAACATAGCAGAATGCATGAAAATGCATATGAATGGACTGCAAACACATGTAAATGCAACTCGGTAATAAAAAAAAAAAAAATGCCTAAAAACGCACTTCAGATGTGCTGCAAATGCTTTACGACACTTGTAAATACACATTGCTTATAAGAGGGCAATAGAGCAGCAGCTGGTTGTTTTTTTTTTTTTTTTTCACTGCAGAATGGTGATTTTTACGTTGCAGGACTGCGCTGCAACTGTGAGCCAAACACTCTCAATGGGCAAGTTTGACTGGTGGCGCTTGCCAAACTCTGCAGCCCGAGTTTAAAATGCCGCCTCAGGTGTACAGCCCAGTCAATCTATAATGTTAGCATTTGGGTGGGCAACCAGGGGACGTAAAACTGAGACTCCCGCCATGTGACAGAGCCCTTTGGGTTCCTTAGAATCATCTCCTGAGACCGAGATACTCAGATGGCACACCTAGAACCCTATGGGAAACTTTCCATTGCAGTGGATAAAAATACGTTTTTTTTGGTTAGTAGGCCCATTGGATATAAATAGGCAACTATAGGACAACATACATCAATGTGCCCAAAAACATCCACGTAGCACTGTCAATAGACCCTTAAAGGAGAAGTACAGCCAAAGCTCAATTGGCTGTACTTCTCCTGTGGATCCCAGGAGTACAATCTGCACTCCTGTGACCCGTGATCAGCAGACAGCGGGTTGAAGCCCGATGACGGCAGACATCGCAGAGTCGGTCTAGGCTAGGTAAAGACCACAACCATATGGTCGGGATTCACCCAGGAGCTTGGACCAACAGTGAGCCGCTCACAGCCTGAGCCAGCCGCTCCTGCCCCTTCCACAGCCCAGTGCTCCAGTGAGCGCCGGGGGGTTGTTGCAGAGCAGAGAGCCGGTGACTGACAGTCACCAGCTCGCTGCTTACGACCCACTGAGAACCAAGCGATCAACAGTGTTTGATTCGGTTCTCAGTCTTAGAGCTGGTGGAGGACAGATGCAACATCGGACTGATGCTGCATCTACCTAGGTAAGTGATTCCTGAAAAAAAAATTCCAAACTTCTCTTTTAATCCATAATGGGAGAAATGCAAGGGACAATTTATTGCCGACCTCCTCCTAAAAATACTAGTCTGGTTGTTATGATAACCCACTGATATCAAACCATTTTTGAGTCACTAAAGCAGAAACTTAGCCGGCAACTCGATAACTCCTTGGTATTATCCTTTATTTGGCTACATCATATACACTGGATCAATAATGACATGATTCGGCTATTGCAGCTTTACTCATTGCTTTGGGTAAGGCTCCACTAGCTGAAACATGTCCGCATTGATCCTGTGTATATGATGTAGCCAAATAAAAGACAATACCAAGGAGTTATTGAGTTGCCAGATAAATTTTTGCTTTGGATGTTAGAACGGGAGTGGGGATCCCCCAGCCTGAGCACCGAATGTCAGCAAGTCTTTCTCATTTGTGCGGTTGAGCATGGGTATCTTCTGCTTATTTTTGAGTCACTGACCAGGCAGTATCCAATTAGGAAAGCCATTGTGAACTCAGTCAGATCTCTTTATCTGAATAAGTGATGCACTGTATTGAAGCCAAGGGACCGGCCTGGCAGCCGGGCAACTAGTGTTTCCAGAAGAGGAGGTCAGGTGTGAGAGAGCCTGCAGCTCTTATGTAAGTTTTCTGTTGAAAACAAACTGCTGTTATATGTAAATGGGCCTTCTGGGACAATTTAGGATAGCATAACTTTTTTGTTTTTAATTGCTGTGCGCTACAACACAATTTTTGCTAGTTTATCTATGCAGTGAGGATCAGTTTACTAGTAGACTAACACCTGTCTGCAGAGCCAATAGGTCAGCATGTGTTGAGACGCAGGTGAGGCCATCTCACCAGGTGCTCCTTAATTCTGTCCTCCAAATGTGGTCTCTCGGCTGACCATAATGACAAGTTAGAAAACCACTGGATTAGTAAAATAAAACTGTGATGCTTTGGAATCACAAGGGAGGTGAGCCTGAGAGCCGTCTCTCGCACATTTCCCACACGAAGCCCAAGACAATAGATGTAAAAAAATAACAATATGTCCTCTTAATTGTCGCGCCCCACTCAGGACCAGCTTTAAAGCTCTTTAACCAAATTACAGTGTGCAGCCATGTTAGCTGTAAGTGTTCTCATGAGCTACCTGACTTGGTGACCTTTTTTAGGATGTCTTTAATGAACGTGTAATTCATCAACTTAAGGTTTTATCTGTACTAGTAGTTACCAGGGCTAATTACCTGTGTGTTAATTAAACAAATCCTCACTGCCTGCAGACTGGGTTCTTAACAACCGGTTTTGAGTAACTACTTAAGGAACAGGCCTATTCTGACACTTTTTATTTAATAGCAAAAATTTGTATTTATATGCTAGAAAATTACTTAGATTTCTCAAGTTATATATATATATATATATATATATATATATATTCCATGATCTCATGCTTTACAAAAAAAAATGGCATTGTTTACATCGAACTGGAAGTGACATCGCTGTGGTCCTCCTAGACACGTGATCAGCTGTGTCTAATCACATCTGATCACAATATAAACAAAAGCCAGTCATCAGCATTCCTTGAGGAGAGCCATAAACAGGCTTGTGTGAAGGGGACATGCACACAGATAACCAGGGCACTGATTAGTGTCCTGATTATCAGTACAGTCCCCATCAGTACTACCCATCATTGCCTCCTCATCTGTGTCCCCTATAAGTGCTGCCTATCAGTGCCCATCAGCGCACATCAGTGAAGGAGAAAAACTTTAATTTTTTTACATGTTCGGCCTTTTTGTTTAGCAAAAAATAAAAAACCCAGTGGTGATTAAATACCACCAAAAGAAAGCTCTATTTGTGTGAAAAAAAAATTATAAAAATTTCATATGGGTACAATGTTACATGACCGCGCTATTGTCATTCAAAGTGTGACAGTGCTGGCAGCTGAAAATTGGCCTGGGCAGAAAGGGGGTCAAAGTGCTCAGTAGGCAAGTGGTTAAAGTTAAAAGATGGCAGCACTTAAACTCCTAGTTCAAAATGGAAGCATGCACAAAGTAAAGATGCATGCTGGGTAGCCGGCAGCACCATATCCCGGAAGCAACTACAATGCGCTTCAGATGCCCACACTGAAGATGGTAGCGCACTTGCTATAGAGGGGACAGTGAGTACATTGCTTAACAATATAACAAAAAAAACTACATTTAATACATAAGCCGGAATGTATTATATAAGCTGCGACCATCACAATGGTGTTAGGAGAAAAAAAAAAGGCTGGAACTCCTCTTTAAGTACCGGGGCTATGGCAGCAGCTAGCTGCCATAACCCCGGTATTTTATTTTACTACGGCCGATTCTCTTTCAGATAAAAGTGGTCCCGTGGGATTCACCGCTGGCACACTCGAGTATGAAAGCGCTGTGCTGCAATCGTGGCTCTTGTGCACATGTGCGGGAGTGACGTCATTGTGGCTTAGCCATTCAAATGGCTGGAGCCTGCAAACCTGGAAGGAAGACCGGGTGAAGATGGAATCCCTGTCAGTGGTGACAGGCCGCCGCTGGAGGGACCTGTTCTTTGGCCAAGTCTTTCATAACTTACTAGTATGGGGTGCATATTAGCACTTTATATCATTTACTTGCGGGGAGAATTTTCTTTCTTTTTTTTCAAAGGGCACAGGTTAAAGGGCAAAGCCCGTGTTGACCTTACCAGAGTGTGGGTCAAACTTTCAGGTAAGCGGATTGAACTAAAGGTGGTGGCACTTTGGTGAAATATGCATGATACTTTCTGAATGCATAGCAGGATTGCACTTTACATCACGGAGGAATCCTTTCTTTTCTCTCGCTCTTCTTTTTTTTTTTTTTTTGATTCTACAAATACGCACCGCACTTTTTGTGAAGTAGGCATGGCAAGATTGCTCTTTGACCCCTTTCACACTGGGGCACGTTTCAGGCGTTTTAGCGCTTTCTCACTGGGGCAGTGGGCTTGCAGGACAGGAAAAAAAGTCCTGCAAGCAGCATCCTTGGGGTGGTGGGGGAGCGGTGTATACACCGCCCCTGCCCATTGAAATTATATGGCAGTGCTGTCAAAGCGCTTCCGCAGCGCCGCAACACAGGCGGTATTAACGGGGGTTAAAAACGACCCGCTAGCGGCCAAAAAGCGCCGCTATAACAGGTGTGTGGGTTTTTTTGTGCGTTTTTTTATATTGCACACTTTATATTAGGTTGAAAATACTGTTCTCTGGAGGATATAAGGGTTAATATTATACATAAAAACAATTGGTTCTGCATGATGTTCGACGTTGCAAGGAATATACAGACTTAAAGTAGAACTATAGGCAATTTTTGTTTTTCATTTTGGATAGAGTAAGGGAGGGTGATAACCCCTGTCAGATTTTCTTTTTCACCATCTGTGTCCCATTGCAGAGATTTCCCTTCACTTCCTGTCCCCTAGCCAAAACAGGAAGTGAATGAAAACCCCTGCAAAGTAAGGGAATTCCTTGGGACCCAGAACTAGTGTCCCCATTGGAACAGTTCCCCCCTCTTACTTTTCTGGCGACAACCCGAACTTTTGGGATCCTATTTTACTTTTACTTTCAATGACAATGGTAAACGGGAAAAATAGAGAGATTGAATCTCCTTAACGTGGGCACAGACAACAATAAAAACTGATAGGTGTACTAATCCTATCTTTACACTATCCAAAACTAAAAAAAAAAAAACAATGTTACCTTTTATTTATGCTTATAAATCACACGGACCCTTTTTTCATTTTTGGTTTTAGGAAACATTAAAATGTATTTATATGATTACACAAATATCAGAATTGTCGCAGTAGACTTTTTATATACGAGAGGTCTTCAAAAAGTTTCCACACCTTTATATTTTCGTTGGAAATGGTAAGGACAGGAGGAGTTTTGCCGATGGCGTTAAAAAGTTTGTACGATGCTGGGAAAAATGCATCGCAAAGGAAGGGGACTATGTCGAAAAGTGATTTGTAATTCTTAATAAAGAGTTTTAAAAAAAGTGCGGAGACTTTTTGAAGACCCTTTGCAACTATTTTTTGGATGTGAGAACACATGACAGTTGTTTAGTAGCGCAAACATTTAAAAAATTTTTTTATAAAATATTGGTCTCATTGTAGGGAAGTGTAGGTTTTTTTTTTTTTTGTGTTTATACGAGAAGTCAGGCAAATGCGTCAATTTGTGCTATGTGTGTGAACGTTTTACCTGCCGGCGATTTGCAGCCAGAGTTGTAATCCAGACACCCCTACCAGATTGTATAGTCAGGTTTTGCACTTCCTGACACCTCTTTGCACCACCTTCCACTTCAGGTGAGCATTTCGGCTTGGTCTGGGGCCTGCTGTTGCCTGTAAATGGTCAATGAAAGAATTATCAGTGCTCAATTTAGCACTGTTAAAACGCTCTGTTTTAGCGTGTGGGCTGTTGTCCATTCTGCTTGGTGGTAAGGGGATAGTGCACATTTTTTTTCATTTTTTTTTCAAATTTTTTGGAGATTGTACAAAGTTACTCATTGCAGTGTTTCAGGGCCAAGCAGGACCCCTTTAGCATTGCATGCCTGATGAAAGGGGCCCTACATTGCCCCAAAATGTCAGTCTGCTGCTGTGTCACTTTAATACTGTTTTGAAGATCCACGGTGTGCTGGTGATATGTTTTGACTGGTAGTTGTCACAGCACCCACTTGCTTCAAACCTTCTCAAGGAACATATGCTATGGGAGTATTCTTTGTGATGTTGAATAGGGCACATAGAAAACAATTGTTTTCTACGTGCTCTTGGCCAGTGATCCATTGCAAAAACAACACTAATCAGCGCACATAGTGTAAATGGACCCTCAAGAACCTGTTGCATGTGCTGGAATCCAGCCAGTAAGTTAGCAGGCTGATGGGAACCTTGGTGGTAGGGATGGTAACTCCTTGTTTGTGTGTTGGCTGGTAACTTGCAGATGAAGTAGGAAGGCACAGACCTGGAATAACAACACATACTGTATAGTCTGTAAGACCAATATAATTTACTAGAGAGTTTCAACAGAATTACAAATTTATGAGTTTACCAAAACATTCACATATTGGTATCAAATGTGGGTATTGAGTTGTGCTGGGTTTTAGAAAAACGAATCAAATATAGAGAGTCTACAAGGTCAGTTCTTTAAAATAAGATGAGGTTTAGTGTGGCTGGTCCTAATTTAAAAGAGCCAGTGAATGGCACTTTGGTAGAATATGTAAGTTGTGCAAAAAAGATTAGCAAACCAAGGCTTTTAGGTCCAGTTATTATATTATTGACTAATAAAGGGGCAAAGCAACAGATTCTCTAATTCAGACCTCCACAGTAAAACAAAAAGGAGTGATATCACTTGGTTCTGCCTCCAACCGTTACACCATCCACCTACGTGGCTTCATCAGGAAGTCATCTAATTACAAAATTACGAATGATAAGCACTTATAAAAAAAAAAAAAAAATCAGTCAAAGGAGTCAGACCACTTACTGTTTCCGGAATATATGATGACGTCACAAGCAATAGCTCCACGCTACACATTTCAATACATTTGACGTCAGCAAATAGGGTGGAGCTACCGCTTGTGACGTCATCAAATATTCTGTAACCAGGAAGTGGTCCATCTGACTGATTTGTTTTTTTAAGCGCTTATCATCCATGATTTTGTAAGTAGTCTGTCCTGTTTTAATAAAAGTTTCCCTACGGTTTCACACTATGTGGCTCTCCCAGCTTTCCTTTCATGTTTGTGTTGGGTAACTCCATTTGCTGATGAGGTGCACATGAGGATATGGTGGTGATCCAGAGGATGCATATTCCCTCCTAACAAGGACTGTTAAAATTCACATGCCTTTTTGACATATCAATAAACACAGTCCAGCTATTCCAGGTGTACTGTCATAAAAAGTGCATACATATATAAAAGTCCAATATATATTGCACATATAGGTTATTCCACATTTCATATAGTGAGAAAATCCAGTGTGGTGTGTTTAAATAGTTCTCAGTCAAAACACTGCAGTAGTGAGCTGTCACCATTACCTCCACACGTGAGAAGACAGGGGGATGGATAGACTCCTTTATGAATAAACTCTTACCAGACAGCGCTGGAAAATAAGCATCAACACCAATCTTGGATAATCTCTCTGGATGGATTTCACCACAAGACTTATTGCAGACGGGAGGATGGATCATACACCAATGAGCTCATTCCAGAGTAAAAAAAGAAAACTCCATAGCGTAATTCCATTTATAAAAATGTATTAAACTCCAAAACATCCCCCCTTTTAGGACTTGCACTTACTTAAGATAAATTATCAATAACGTATTAACATCTTAAAAGTATTCATACCCCTTAAAATTATCCACATTTTGTCATGTTACAACCGGGCAAGGTGAGTATTAATCAGAGAAGCAGCCAAGAGGCCCATGGTAACTCTGGAGGAGCTGCAGAGATCCACAGTTCAGGTGGGAGAATCTGTCCACAGGACAACCATTAGTCATGCACTCCACAAATCTGCCCTTTATGGAAGAGTGACAAGAAGAAAGCTTTTGAAAGAAAGCCATAAGAAGTCCAGTTTGCGAGAAGCCATGTGGGGGACACAGAAAACATGTGGAAGAAGGTGCTCTGGTCAGATGAGACCAAAATTGAACTTTTTGGCCTAAAAGCAAAACACTATGTGTGACGGAAAATTAACACTGCACATCACCTTGAACACACCATTCCCACCGTGAAATATGGTGGTGGCAGCATCATGTTGTGGGGATGCTTTTCTTCAGCAGGGACAAGGAAGCTGGTCAAAGTTGATGGGAAGATGGATGGAACCAAATACAGGGCAATCTTAGAAGAAAACCTTTTAGAGTCTGCAAAAGGCTTGAGACTGGGGTGGAGGTTCACCTTCCAGCAGGACAACGAACCTAAACATACAGCCAGAGCTACAATGGAATGGTTTAGATCAAAGCATATTCATGTGTTAGAATGGCCCAGTCAAAGTCCAGACCTGAATCCAATTGAGAATCTGTGGCAAGACTTGAAAATGCTGTTCACAGACGCTCTCCATCCAATCTGACAGAGCTTGAGCTATTTTGCAAAGAAGAATGGGCAAAAATTTCCCTCTCTAGATGTGCAAAGCTGGTAAAGACATCCACCAAAAGACTTGCAGCTGTAATTTCAGTGAAAGGAGGTTCTACAAAGTATTGACTCAGGGGGGCTGAATACAAATGCACACCACACTTTTCACATATTTATGTGTAAAAAATTTTGAAAACCATTTATCATTTTCCTTCCACTTCACAATTATCTGCCACTTTGTGTTGGTCTATTGCATAAAATCCCAATAAAATACATTTACAATTTTAGTTGTAACACGACAAAATGTGGAAAATTTCAAATGGGTATGAATACTTTTTCAAGGCACTGTACTTACATTAATCCAAGCTGGACTAATGTAACTAGGTAAAAATGTCCATACCTGGAATTTAGCTTTACAAACTGCCAATGCCGTTCTTTCTTTCAAAGTTTACACATATTTGTACTTCAGCTGTGCCTTTAGGTATTTGCCTGGAGTTATTCTTTAAGTGACTCCAATTAGCGAGCCTTCTGCTGTAATCTGACGACTTGTGTTATTGGTGCTCACCAATAATGTATTCAGAAAACAGAGTGTTTCTTGGGAGAGAGTGGCATTAAGGACACGTGAATGAACATTGGAATGGTAAGATATGTGTACCCCCTCCCTCTGCTCCCTTTCACAGCGCAGAACAGATAGATGTTTAGGCCTTTGTCACAAGTGAATGAAGCCCTCTGATATCTGGGCACGTTTCTCCAATTCAGGCCCAGCAGCCAGGCCTCTTCCAAGTCCTTTCACTGTGACCAGTGGGCCATATAGTGTGAATATGCAGTTTTGCACTTCAGATCTTCCGATTTAATAATACAGCTGGACTGCGTTTTATGGCACTGAAACCGGAGCCACAATTAAAACCACATAACAAGCTGGGGGCTCTTTAATTTGTGTGCAAAGAGTAGAGCTTTGCCATTGTGTACTCGAGCTCCGAGCACTGGAAGGTATTGAAGACCTGGAGATAGTTTGTAGCCTTTGCTTTGCTTTTACTTTGTAATTGGTCCTTTAAACTCTTAACGCAAAAAAATACCTTCTATTGCGCTCAGCCTTCTCCAGATTGTTTATTTCCTTTTTTTTTTTTTTTTTGCTGCTGTAGTCTGACTTCCTGTTAGAGGGAAGCGACTTTCATTCTCCATGGTCCCACTCTATGTAGGAACATAACATAGCCACCTTCTTGCTCCCGAGATGGATTATGGGATTTGTAGTGTGCATAGGGCGGTGTGCATGGCCTCAACTAACATACACTGCTCATGCCACATAAAATCAGGGGGAAAAGGAGAGGTTCAGAAGCTCATGGTCTACATTAAAATGAGGAGAGAAGAGCGGAGAGAAACAGTAAGGAACAAGTTCATGAAAAATAGAGCTATTAAAGTGTTACTACACCCACAACAGTAACTGTGTGTATATGCAGTAAAGCAGGGATATGCAGTTAGCGGACCTCCAGCTGTTGCAGAACTACAAGTCCCATGAGGCATAGCAAGACTCTGAGCCACAAGCATGACACCCAGAGGCATGATGGGACTTGTAGTTTTGCAACAGCTGGAGGTCCGCTAATTGCATACATCCAGACTTTTTGAGATGGGAATGAGGGACACCTATCAGCAAAAGTATGCAGGCATAGGACACACCCCCTGCCACGCCCCCTTAAAGGAGAATTGTACAAAAAAACAATATTGGTCAAACCCACAAGTACTTTTTTTGGAATGTACAAATGCAGCAATTTAGAAATCAGACGAAAGGTTTAGTGCTGGAAAACACTTTTTTGATGGATTAAAAGTGCATTTTATATAAAACTTTAAAGATCAGACCAAAATGAGGGACAATGCTCCAAATCAGGGACAGTTGGGAGCTATGTAATTGCATATCCCTGCAGTAAAGCATGCTTTTTATACTCACTGTGGAGCCTAAGGGGCTGAGCCTCCGCATTGTGAAAAAAAGCTGTTTGTTCCTGTCTTCTGTGATCCTCCTCTTCTTCCACAGTCCCCAATCCATCTCCTGATCGTACAGAGCTTTGGGGACAAGCTGCACATGCTCAGTTTGGTGTGTATTGCTAGAGAGTTGTTTTTTTTTTTTTTTTTCTTCTTGGAAGGGTGCCAATCAGCACTGTCCAAACAGAGGGTCAGGGGTCCTGCAGCCTCATAGGACAGTCATGGGAGAATGAAAACTTCTCTTACAAGCTTTAACCAGACACTGATAGAAGCCACAAGACTGCTATATACTGCTGTTGAGGAAAAGTATTTAGCAGTTTATATTTAAAATAATTGCATTACCATGTCACTTTTTAAGGGGGATTCCACCATACATCAGGTAATTTAATTGATAACTGTAGTATGAGGTTAGTACCTGCAGTAATAGTATTCGGTATGTAAATAATTATTTTAGTTATACATATATTTCTCCACATTAAGGCCTGGTTCACACCTATGCGTTTTTTGGTGCTTTTTGCAGTAACGCAGTACAGTCCAGTTAACATAGTTTTCTATGGGACACCTTCACATCTATGCTTTTTTCAGCCACTGCATTTTTGGAATGGGTCAGGGGAATTTTTTAAAAAGCAAAACTGTGCGTTTTTGGTTCAATAGACTTCAATGGAAGAAGATAGTGATAACGTGCAACTGCAACACCATGGGGGATGTGATGGGGTGCAACAAAGAGGTACCTTCACCCACAAAATTACTGCCGCTTACCAGCTCATTAGATCTCTTATTTAAGGAGATCATGCGTGCCTGTGGCTCTTAACCCCAGCCTCGGGTCTTTCAAACTTGGATGGCTCCTCAGGCTCTCCCCACGGGGTTTCTTCTATATGGCAGATATGCACTCATTCCCCATAGAAGGACATAAAAACTTCCATAGTGTGATATGTTTAAAAATATTTATTCATAAAAAACAGTATTGCACTTACAGTTAGACTGAAAATAAAAAGCGTTGGAATAAAAACACAAGCCGGCCGGTTCTCGTATGCTGCCCGTAGCTTCCGGGACTAGCGCGGTATGTGGTGACGTCAGCACGCCGCTCCTCCCTACTCCGTTTCGTCACAGATGACGTCTTCCAGGGGCACCTGGAGGTTAGGGGTTAAGAGTGTTAGTAATTTTGTGGATGGAGGTACCTCTTTGTTGCACCCCATCACATCCCCCATGGTGTTGCAGTTGCACGTTATCACTATCTTGAGGATTGCAAAGTCATCACTTGGAAGATTGTTCTGTTAGTGGGTTTTTTCCAATAGCCCATCGGAGTGGACTTGACTCTGTTATTATTTTGTTACATGTTTCACTTTTTATTACTTTTCGCACATATCACTGGTGATTGCATTTAAATGTTTATGCGATAGTTTATTGTATGATTTGTTTCATCTCTATTCATTCAGATGGGATACAATTTTTCATAATCAATTTTTTATAATCTATTTTTTTGATTACCATTATTACACAGCACAGCTTTTTTTCTTATGATTCATGTAGTGTGTGTGTCTCACATTTTAGTTGCAGCTTTTTTCACTTTATACATTGTATATTCCCTTATACATGTTTCATTGGGATAGTGCAGTAAATTACATTTTTTTTAGTTTTTATTTAAAATTGTTGCTCTTTTTTTGTTTTATAACACAAAAAATAAAAACGCAGAGTTGATCAAATACCGCCAAAAGAAAGCTCTATTTGTGGGAATAAAAGGACATCAATTTTATTCGGGTACAACGTCGCACGACCGCACAATTGTCAGTTAAAGCAACGCAGTGCCGTATCGCAAAAAATGGCCTTGTCAGGATGGGGGGTAAAACCTTTCAGGGCTGAAGTGGTTAACTTGCGAACCAATCTATCCAACAGTGAGTGGTCCTTGCAGAGGTTTTGGACCAACCTAAAGCAAAAAAACTGTCTGCTGAAAATTTGTTAGGCTGCTTTCACACTTCTCCATTGCAAAAACGCAGTAAAAATGCCTATGCGTTTTTGCTGCATTTTGCACCTGTGAAAAAAGGATATGTGATGCCAAAAACGCATCAAAAACACATTTTTATGTGTTTTTAATTTCAATAGTGAAATGTGTTTTTGTTGTTTTTTTTTTTTTTAATCTCACCGAACATGCACCAAAAATGCATCATGCAGAACTGACAAGTTTGAAGAGTTCCATAGGATTTAATGATCATGGAGTTTTCTTCCGCTTTTGGTAAGGCAAAAACAAAGCAAAAAAAGAAAAACTGATTAGTGTGAAAGGGTCCCAAGACTACTCCCCATCCACAGGGTGACCACACTGCAGAGATTTCACTACAGAATCAATGTTGTCATCCTGTTGTAAAAAAAAATAAAAAGACCTACTGGTAAGCACCCCAGCATGCTATTAAAGTGGTATTAAACCCAAAGCAATCATTTATTATATTGCAGCTTACCAATCATTAGATGTAATGGCTGCTTTCATTTTCTTTTTTAGGCTTTATTTTTATCTGGTGATCTGGCCAGGAAGTCTGTTTTTCAAAAGAACAAGCTTTCCAGCAAATGCATCATTTACAGGGATGAGATAAACTATTTATCACCAACGGGTGCTTACAATGATCCGCTTTTATTTATTCATGTTAAACCTTTATCCCAGAAGGAAAACATAATGTTTGCTGTAACTGATTATAAAGTGTTAGCCGGGGTGCAGCTTCAATTTGTTAGTAAATTCTGCTAGTACATCTAACCCTCCCCTCCAAAGGTGCCCCCTGTGCTCCTCCTTCCAGAGTTGTGTCTGTCTAATACAGGAGGTCTGTTACTGGCCAGACCACCAGGTACAAACCAAAGGGAAAAAAGCCTAAAAAAAAACCGAATGCAGCCACCACATCTAATGATTGGCAATCTGCAATATATTCCATTTTTGCTTTTGGGTTTAATACCGCCTTCTTTTTTGTAACTTGGAATTTAATAACAATTTTACTGCTTCCCTGCATCGTAATAGGGAAGCGGTTATACCGGGATCATGGTTGAGGCTACAACCATGATCCGGTAGTATTTTTTTCAAGCCCGTGATTCTCTTTCTTGTTAAAGTAATCCGAGTGGCTGAGTAGCCGCTGAAATACTTTTACAGGTGGTGGAAGGGGGGTCCCACCCCCCTCCCGCCACCACTTTAACAGGCTCTCCTGTGTGATTGGGAAGCCCAGTAACGATGCGGCTGGCAGCATCCAGCTCCAGCCTCTTATTGAGAGGAACCGAAGCTGTTCTTCCCGCTGTGTGACGTCACAACCAGGAAATTACTATTTTAAAAGAAACACTGTAAAAAGAAAAAAAAAAAATAATAAACCTTTTTTTTTAAAGTGCCCCCAGCACCCTGAGCTTACATGCAGTGGCGAACGTACACGTCAGTACCCCACGCATATGTAAACTGTGATCACACCACACGTGAGTTATCACTGCGAACATCCAAGCGAGAGCAATAATTCTAGCGTCAGACCTCCTGTGTAAATTGATAACCTGCAAAGGCTTTTAAAGCATCACGTATGGATAATTAAAAATGTACCATAGTCGCCATTCCATGAGCGTGCGCAATTTTATAGCGTGACATGTTTGGTATCTATTTACTCGGTGTAACGTCTTTTATATTTTACCCAAAAAAAGTTATATCGTATTGTGTTTGTGTTCACTAAAATTAATTATCCGCTTAAGGACCGCCCCACACAGATATACTGTGGCAGGGCGACCCTCCTGCGCAAAATCACATACTTGTAAGTGATTTCGTGCACGGGGTCTGGGGTGTGCATGCCACTGGTGACCTGTTCCCGCTGTGATTGGCCAGAGCGGGAGTCAATTTGCGGGGTCCGCTGGACACGATATCCACCGGGACCTGACGATTGTTCTCAGAAGAGGCAGAATGGCGGTCTTCCTATGTAATCAAGGCAGATCGCCGTTCTGTGAGAGGGAAAGATGGTGCTAAGCAGGAACACGGCTCCCTGTCTTTCCTCAGTCAGTGCACCTCCCCCACAGTTAGAAAGCACCCCCTAAGGACACACTTAATCCTTTGATTGCCCCTGATGTTAACCCCTTCCCTGCTAGTGTCAGTACAGTGCATATTTTTTTAGCACTGATCACTGTATTGGTGTCACTGGTCCCCAAAAAGTGTCACATTAGTCCGCCGCAGTGTCGCAGTCCTGCTAAAAATCGCTGATTGATGCCTTTACTAGAAAAAATATAAATAAATAAAAGTTCAATAAAAATATATGATAGTTTGGTTTGCGCAAACGTTGTAGCATCCACAATCAATATATGGGATTTTTTTGAAATCACAAAAATGTGTAGCAGAATACATATTGGCCTAAACTGATGAATAAATTAGAGTTTTTTTACATTTTTCTATTGGGTATGTTTTATAGCATAAAGTAAAAAATTTTTTTTTTTTTTTTTTTTTTTTCAAAATTGTCGGTCTTTTTCTTGTTTATAGCGCAAAAAAATAAAAAACGCAGAGGTGATCAAATACCCCCAAAAGAAAGCTTTATGGGAAAAAAAAGGACATCAATTTTATTTGGGTACAGTGTTGCACGACCGTGCAATTGTCAGTTAAAGTAACGCAGTGCCGTATGGCTAAAAATGGGCTGGTCATGAAGGAGGGTAGACCTTCAGGGGCTGAAGTAGTTTATGTGTATTTGTTCCAAAAAAAAAAGGCGTTTGAAAAACTGCTGCGTGAATACTGTATGAGCCAAAAAATTGCCACACCCACCATTTTGTTCTCTAGACATTTGCTTAAAAAAAAAAAAAAAGGCCCATCCTGTTACTAGTCTGCAGTGGTGCTCGCATGTGGTCACCCTGTCACGTGCCCCTGGTGGAGACTCCAAGCAGCACTGCCATCCATATTGTACAGGAATGGTCCATCATGGATGGGAAGCTGGTCCATAGAAATGATACAGTGGTACAGTCAATGCTGCAGCAAGCGCTGAAAATGAAAGCAGGAGTTTAGCAGCATTTGAGATGCAAAAAATAAAAAAATGGGGGGAAAAAGTGAAAACCATATTTTTATCAAAAACATTGAAACAGTTTTATACATAGTCCAGTAGCAACCTGTTATGTGGGTTGATCTTGACTTTAAACTAAATAGTTTACTGCCGGACTGACCACACGGTGGCAGTGGCTTGCCTATCAAACCAAACCGCCCCAAGCCTCCGAGCAGAGCTGGAGAAATAACATCCTCCCAATGTGTGTGGTTTCTAGTGCAGTACAATCACTGGAGCGAGTTTCATTGCCTTGCTTGATGAAGTGTTACTGCTTCTACATCTGTTGTAATGTGTATAATGTGCTAGGAAGGAGTGCTAGATAACGGGTAACGGCAATGCTGCATTGTGGAACCTGTAACTCCAAAAACCAGAGGTTGATTGACTTGTTGCTGACCCTCTCCCCTTCCCTCCCCCCAGTTTCTTGTTATAAAGCATGATAGGATGGAATCAGTAACTGATAGCTAGGTACCAACATTCTGGAACAGTCTGTATCTGCATATCGCGGTGCCCCAGGTTTACCTGTTTCTTCATACTGTTATCTTTAGAAAACAGAGGAAGAAGTTGAATGGACTTTATAGGTTGCCACCACCTTTATAGGGGTTGTAACCTCTCGCCGTTTTTCACCTTTAATGCATTCTATGTATTAAGGTGTAAAACATTTTTTAATGCAGCAGAGCCCCCGAGCCCCCCTTATACTTACCCGAGCCCCGTAATTTGCGTGTCGAGAACGAGCACACCAGCTCCGGCCGGTGTCTCGTGTCCTGATTGGATAGATTGATAGCAGCGCAGCCATGGGCTCCCATCAATCAAATCCAATGACGCGGGCACCGGGGGGGCAGAGCCGAGTCATATATTCGGTGGCTATCGACGTTGAATGCTGGACTCGGGAGCGCGCCCGCAAGGTAACCCCCTCGGGAGAGCTCTTCCTGTAGGGGGTTATCTGATGTGGGGAGGAACCACGAGACCCCAGAAGACGAGGTTCGGGGGCACTCTGTGCAAAATGAGCTGCACAGTGGAGGTAAGTATGATATGTTTTAAAAAAAAAAAACCCTTACAGTCACTTTAACCTCAAATCTAGGAAACTAGTACTCAAAAGTTGTATAAAAATACAAAAGTTTATTAAAAGGTTTGTAAAGTCAGAAGGTTTTTAATCTTAATGCATTCTATGCATTCTAAGCCTTCTGTGTGTAGCAGCCTCCCTGATACTTACCTGAGCCCCATCTCTGTCGATGTCCACGAGTGTCTTAGCTGTCCGGGACGCTCCCTCCTGATTGTCTGACACAGCAGCGGTGCCATTGGCTCCCGCTGCTGTCAGTCAAAGTTAGTTAGCCAATCAGGAGAGAGGGGGGCGGGCCGAACTACAGCTCAGTGTCTCAATGGACGCACAGAGCTGCAGCTTGGTTCGGGTGCCCCCCATAGCAAGCTGCTTTCTGTGGTGGCACCAAACAGTAGAGAGGGGCCAGGAAAGCCGAAGAGGGACCGAGAAGAGGAGGATCCGGGTTGATCTGTGCAATTGCACTGCACAGAGGAGGTAGGTATAACACTTTTGTTATTCTTATAAAAAAAAAAAATACAAGACTTTACAATCACTTTAAGATAAAAAAAAAAAAACCTGTGTTTAGCAGCCGCCCCAACACCTCCTAATGCTTACCTGAGTCCCCTCTCTATCCAGCAACGTCCACGGGTGCCTCGGCTGACCGGGACTCTCCCTCCTGATTGGCTAAGACACAGCAGCAGGGCCATTGGCTCCTGCTGCTTTCAATCAAAGTCAGTTAGGCAATCCGGAGAGAGAAGGGGAGGGGCCGAACTGGGGCTCCATGTCTGAATGGACACAGGGAGCTGTGACTCTGCTCAGGTGCCCTCATAGCAAGCTGCTTGCTGTGGGGGCATTCAACAGGAGGGAGGGGTCAGGAGAGCCGAGGATCCGGCTGCTTTGTGCAAAACCATTTCACAGAGCAGGTAAGAATGACATGTTTGTTATATTTAGAGTCACAGCAGTCACATGATCAGGATCCCATCCCACCAGCTCCCAATCATTACTACAGACTCGGAGACTGAGAGCTGCCTGGTACAGCTTGGAGCTCGTAGTTTTTTTTTTTTTTTTTTTTTTTTCTTTTTTTTTTTCTTTTGCCACTTCAGCGAAGTATTTTTAGGGACTATGTTTTCAACTTTTCAGTTCAAGTCTATCCCAATAAGCATTCACATCATTGTGGCTATTTTTTCCTTATTTGGTTCGGGAAAAAAAAAAAAAAAAAAAATTTCGAAAAGAGATTTCTAGAAGAGACATCTCCAATAGAGAAAGGAAAAGAAAAGGAAATAAAGTGGAAACATAGTCCCTTCCCCCGTGATCCGCCTATACCTGCCCTCCCCCTACCCCCCCCTCATTACACCCGTGAGACCCTACCCATTCCCGGCTCCAGCTCCTCCTCCAGTAGCTCATGTGCAAGTTCGAGTCGATATACTATTCCAAGTTTAGCAAAATACTACCTGGGTAGTTTTTTTTTTTTTTTTTTTTTTTTTTTTTTTTATAGCCTTTAGCCTTTATATTCCCCACAATTCTGCCGCTTGAAGTGAATACCTAAAATTCTCCCAGTCCTTCCATATCTCCTCGTAGGTTTTCATCTCGGTTCCTTCGCTATACTTCAAGTATTCAAGATTAAAAATCTCGTTTATCTTGCCTAGCCACTCCCGTACCGTAGGTCTCCTTTTATCTTGCCAATATCTGGGGATGAGGCTTTTTGCAGCATTTAAGAGGTGGGGGAGTAATGACCTCAAATATTCCTTCGTGGGAACTTTCCTCCCGTGGTGCAAAAACACCCAGGGATCCAAGGGGATATCTATCTTTAAGATCTTGTTGATGATTTGCCTAATCTCCCCCCAGAATTCCATGATTACCGGGCACTGCCACCATATATGCGCCATAGTCCCTATTCCTCCGCAGCCCCTCCAACATAGCTGTGACCGTCCCTCCATAATTCTATGCGCTCTATCTGGGGTTATGTACATCCTTGTGAGGATCTTGTAGTTCATTTCTACTAGCTTGTAGTTTATTGAAGTAGCGTTCACCCTTTTCATAATCCTCCCTACCTCCTGTCTGTCAATCTTTATACCTAGCTCTTCCTCCCACTTCTCCACGAATCTCAGGTCTCCTACTCCCTCTAACTCATTGAGCGCTCTGTATGTCTTGGCTATACCTCCTCTCCCTTTTTTCTCGACACATAGTTTCTCCAGAGGGAGT
Source organism: Aquarana catesbeiana (assembly GCF_042186555.1). Classification (NCBI taxonomy): domain Eukaryota; kingdom Metazoa; phylum Chordata; class Amphibia; order Anura; family Ranidae; genus Aquarana; species Aquarana catesbeiana. Next base: position 294,514,778 of record NC_133330.1, read on the forward strand.
AGTTTCTCTATCGGTCTGATTGGTTGCGGGAGTGAATTGACAAAGTGTTTCAGTTGGTAGTATCGCCAAGGATCTATTATCAACCATTCATTTTTAGCTTTTATTTCTGCCTCAGTACAAATCTTCCCCTGTTTCATGACATCTTTTAATTGTAGATCTTCCTTTATAATCCATCTCCCAGACACCTCTTCTTTCCCTGGTGCAAAATAATCTGTATTTTTTAGAGGAATTAATGGTGAATTGAACTCCCAGTGCTCTTTTTTGTGTACGTTATCCCAAATATTGAGTGTATGCTTAGTTATATACGTTGTTTTTGTGCCCAATTTTCTGTACTGTGGTGGGATCCAGACCATCTTGCTCAAATCCGCTCCACTCATACTTTTTTCCATTTTCACCCATAATTTTTCTTCATTATTTTTAACCCAATCTAACAACCGTGATAAAGCAATCGCAAAATAATATTTTCTAATGTCTGGTGCCCCCCACCCCCCCTTCTTCCTGTCTTTTGTTAATTGTGCTAATTTTAATCTAGGTTTTCTCCCTCTCCATATAAATCTTAAGAAAACAGTGCGTAGCTTATTGAAGTAAGTCAGAGGGATTGGAATTGGTATCATTTGCAATTTGTAGATGATTTTTGGTAAGATTGACATCTTGAATAAATTGATTCTCCCTCCCCATGATAGTTGGGTGTGTGAGATTCTGTTAAGGTCAGTTTTAATTTCATTAAGGAGTGGTATGAAGTTTGCGAGAAAAAGAGACTCCTTGGTGGTGGTAATTTTAATACCTAGGTAGTTGAGTTCCTTTGCCCCCCATTTAAATGGGAATGACGATTGATACGCCGTATCGCTCGCACTACCCTTTATTATCTCGAGTGTTTCTGATTTGGCCTGATTCACACGGAAATTGGACAGTCTGCCATACTCTTTGAGAGTCTTTACCAAGTTCGGGAGTGAGATCATCGGGTGTGTGATATAGAACAGTACGTCGTCCGCAAAGGCGGCGAGTTTATACTCCTCTTCACCCACCTTTATCCCTCTAATATCCGGGTTGGTCCTTATCTTTGCCAGGAGGGGTTCTAAAGCAATCACAAACAACAATGGGGAGAGGGGGCACCCCTGTCTCGTACCATTGTACATTCTAAATGGTTTCGATAGGGTTCCGTTAATTTTCACTCGCGCTGAGGGATGTGAATATAAAGCTTTTATCCAGCTAATCAGTCTGTCCCCCAGGCCGATCTCCTCCAGGGTGTCCCAAATGAAGCCCCAGTCAACCCTGTCAAAGGCTTTCTCAGCGTCAATTGACAGGAGAAGACCTGGGGCCCCACTATCCTGGACACCCTGGACTGCAAGTAGCGTCTTGATGGCATTGTCCCTCCCCTCCCTTCCTGGCACAAAGCCCACCTGGTCTGGGTGGATGATCCCATTAATTATGCTTTTCAGCCTATCAGCTAGGATTTTAGCGAATAACTTTGTATCGACGTTCAGGAGAGAAATGGGCCTGTAGCTCGAGCAGAGCGTATTATCTTTTCCTTCTTTCCAAATTACAGTGATGCTGGCCTCCAGTGCTTCATTCCTCATCTCCCATTTCTCCCCAATTCCGTTCATATACGAACACAACCTGGGAGTCAAGAGTTCCTGAAATTTTTTATAGTAGAGAGCAGTCAGGCCGTCAGGCCCGGGGCTTTTACCATTTGGGATTTCCTGAATAGCTTTCTTGATCTCTAACTCCGTAATGGGGGCCTCTAGTATGCATTTGTCGCTTTCTATTATCTTGGGTAGCATTGCTTCCTTTAAAAACTTTTTGGTTCTAGCGCTTTTGCTACTTTTATTCGCTTGGGTGTTTTTAGTATTGATGGCATATAGCCCTCCGTAGAATTCTTGGAAGGTATCTGCTATGTCCCCTGTTCTAAATCTAATTTCCCCAGATTTTGTCCTTATTTTCTCTACATAGTTGTTATTTTTCTTTTTTTTTAGGGCCCTTGCTAATAACTTCCCTGGTTTGTTCCCATTGATGTATCTGTCTTTTTTCAATAGATTAAATGTCTTGCGTGTTTCCTGCTCCATTAAATCCCTCAACTCTTCTCTTCTCCTCATTAATCTGGCCAGTGTCTCCCGGTCTCCCGTTATCTTGTGTTGTTGCTCTAAGCCATGGATGTTCTTTAATAAGATATTCTTCTCCTTGGCCCTGCTCCTTTTTTTTTCGGATCCCACCATCATAAGTATGCCCCTCATGTAGGCTTTATGCGCCTCCCAAACTGTGGCTTCAGATGTCTCTCCTGGTACATTAATTTTAAAGTACATATCTAATTCTTCTTTGATTCTTTTTTCTACCTCTTTATCATGTAGGAGCTCCTCGTTTAACCTCCAGCCACTACTCTGTACTTGAGGCGTCCCTGTTGTCCATTGGAAACTCACCGGGGCATGGTCAGAGAATGTGATACTACCAATGCTCGACTCAGGTACCCTCTCTAGTAGTCTATGTTCTATAAGGAAAAAATCTATTCTCGAGTACGTCCCGTGCACGTGAGAGCGGTAGGTGTAGTCTCTGAGATCCAAATGCTGTGACCTCCATATATCCACCAGCTGGAGTCGGTGCATCTTCCTTTTTAACTTAGCCCCCCACACTTCGCTCCGCTCACGCACACGGGACGTACTGTCCATCCCTGGGTCCAGACACAGGTTAAAGTCGCCTGCTATTATGGCGCCCTCTCTCTTGAACTCCTCAAACTTGGACAAGACTCCCAATACGAATTTCATTGTGTTCTTATTTGGGCAGTATATATTTGCCAGTGAGCAAGCAGATCCATTTATTTTGCCTCTTAGAAAGATGTACCTTCCTTCCGGATCGGTCCTTCTCTCCTCTAACTCGAACCTTACCCCTCTGGCGAACCCTATGGCGACTCCTTTTGCTCCCCTAACAGGGGAGTCCCCATAGTACCATACCGGGAAATCCCTGGAGTATATTTTTTGATGATTATTAATACATAAGTGCGTCTCTTGGAGCATAGCGACGTCAGCTTTTAAGAATTTTAGTTCATTTAAAATATTGGCTCGTTTTATAGGTGCATTCATGCCTCTTACATTATAGGATATAAAATTGACCCTAGACATTATAGATTACTTTCTCTTTTTTTTTTTTTTTTTTTTTTTTTGACTTTCGGGTGTCTACACTTAGTAAGGAGCTGGGTCGCCCTTGTCCCCTCCACTCTAGTGCCCCCCCCCCTCCCTCCCCCTCCCCCTCCCCCTCCCTAACCCCCCAGACCACTCCCAATCCCTCGCCCTCCCTCGCCCTCCCTCCTCCCACCCCCCTTGTCCGCCCGATCCCCCCCTCCCATCCCCCCCCCCCTCCCCCCTCCCTCTCTATCCGAGTCGCCCGGGGTGGGCTATCCTTCCTCGGTCTCCTATTGGGGTAAAAAAAAGAAGACGTAGAAAGAAACCGGTCCCCCTTTCCCATCTCCTGTCTACCCGGTTGACCCCTCAGAGGTTGAGCTCCGCTGCTGGCAATCGACGGGGCTCGTTTTTCCTCCCCAGATGGATTATGGGGGGGAGAAGTGTCTCACCTCAGCCCCGGCTCCCCCGTCCCTCACCCATCCCCCCCAACCCCACCGCCCAAGGCCCCCATCGTCTATTTAGATTTATATGGTCCAGTCTCGTTCCCGTTTCTTCTAGTATAGCTGAATGTTTAAGTTAATCATCGTCTGGAATGGTTAACTGGTTGCCATGTCTGTGATTCTTCTGCGATTCCTCCGGTTGCCCGGTTTTCCCACCATCCGGGTATTTCTATTATTGGCAAGTTGAAATGTTTACAGAATTTAGGCGTGTCTTCTGGGAACCTCAGGACTGCCGTTCTTCCCTCTTTGCGCCCCATTAAACATGCGGGGAATCCCCATTGGTATTGAATCTCTTGCGACTTCATCTGTTCTAATAGGGGTTTTAACGTCCTTCTCCTTGCTAGGGTCTCCACTGCTAAATCAGGGAAAATTTGAAGGGTGGATTCCTCATATTTTAAAGGTTGGTTTGTTTTCATGAAAATCCTAATCTTTTCCTTTTCCTGGAAATGGTGGAATCTCGCTATAACGTCTCTTGGCACTTCTCCCGATATTTCGGCAGGTTTCCTCACCCTATGAATTCTTTCGAGCTTGATTTTTTTGTCTGAGCCTGCTTTATTCACTATATGACCGAAGATGCAATTTATTTTTTCTTGTAGATTGTCATTTTCGCCTCTTGTCTCAGGTAGGCCTCTAATCCTCAGGTTTTTCCTTCGGCTACGGTTTTCTTGGTCCTCGATTTTATACAATAGATTTCTTTGGTCTCTTTGCATCTCGGCCATCTGTGTTTTAAGCCTTTTGATCTCCTCTCCCTGTATCGTCAAGTTCTCTTCTGTGGCCTCCACCCTTTGCAATAGGTGATTCATGCTCTCTTGTATTATTGCGATTTCGCCTTTTATTGACACTTCTAATTTTGTGAACATTTCCGCCATATCATCCTTAGTTGGTAGTTGTTTTTTTTGTCGGGTTTCCATTGATGATTCGTCTAGCGGCGTCGCGCCTCCTACTGGGGTCTCCGTCGCTGCCGGCTGTTTCTTTGTTCCGTTCCTCTGCGGGCTCTCTGTTTATTTTTTGTTCCAGACGAGTTCTCCAAATTTTCTTTTGTCGCTTCTTGTGTCATATATTTTCTTATAGTCCCTGGACTAGCGCTCACTCTAGGTGGGATTCCTGGGGTCCCTTTCCCAGCCTTACCCCTCATCTCCTCCTGTTTCCTAACTGAGGGTTTTTCTGGCGTCCAGGTCTCTGATTGGTTGCTTCTTCCTATACCCCAGAGGTTGTCTGCTGCTTCTTGTGAATAGGATTGGGGGTGAGGGTCTGCTCAGTCTATTGTCGGGGCCCAGATCTCTCTACTATACTCCACTTCCTTATCACTAAGGCAGGAGTAGTCCTTTAACTAAACAGTTCAGTCCCCCACGTCGTGCAGATCAGATAAGTCAGATGGGACCAATATCTCTACGGCGTTTAATACTCTATAGTTACGGCGGAGGATGCACAAAATGACACAGCATACAATACCAGTTTCCCCAACAGTCCTGCATAAGATTCCTCCCTCGTTTTCCCCTTATGGGTTTTCACAATCCTGCATCTTAGACCATACACATCTGTTCAGCATAAACTGTCACATCTACTTTTTTTTTTTTTTCCAGACTCACCCAGGGCACTGCCGCTACTTCCTTCCTCCTGGGTTTGGCAATTCCTCAGAAGTTTTTTTTTTTTTTTTTTTTTTTTTTTTTTTTTTACCTACTCCGCCGATCTCCAGCTCTTTTCAAAGCTCCGAGGGCTCGCTGCGATCCTCCCTCTCAGCTGTTCTGATCCTCCTTCCTGCCTTACTGCCGCTGCACTGCCATCAGGCTCTCTCTTCAGCTCCGGATCTTTTAGTTTTTCACCGGGGGGTTCGGCGGGTTCGGCGGGTGTCCTGCTGCTTTCAGGCAGCCTCGGGAAGACGGGCGGGGGGGGCCGTGGGGGGGAGCTATACGGCCATATCTCCGATCAGCCGCATTTCAGGAGAGCCCGTGCTGCGTGCACACAGGACGAGCTCGGCGTCCACACTAACCCCGCCTCCGGAGCTCGTAGTTAGTATGTTCTCACCACAGAAACCTCAGCAATCCATGGTTGCATATGCATTCTGTGGGCAGCAAGAGTACCATTCTGGGCTGCTGTTAAGTCTACTCAAACAGTGCCCTCCCCCCGACACTAAAAAGTAAAAGTAAAAAAAAGTAAAAAAGCAGAAATACTTTATTCTTTTCTCCTGAAGGCTTCCTCCTCTCCATGCAACTGGAAGCTGCTTTGTTTTACTGCCCGGCACGGCACAGCTCTGTTATTTTGTGATCGGCAGTCCTGCATTGTACTAGAAGACAACAATGACCTATCCACATCCAGGGAGCGTCTGCTGCCAGAAAAATGTGGAATACGTTGCACTTATTCTTATCTCCCTAGCCAAATGTGCATTTAACCCATGTAGTGGGGCTTCACAGTTGTAATCGCATCCCAGAGTTGGGTTTTAACCATTTGACATAAAACATATGAATTGAACCTTAACCCCTTCATGCTTAAAGTGATTGTAAAGGTTTTTTTTTTTTTTTTTGCTTTTTTTTTTTAAAAAAAAACAAACATGTCATACTTGCCTCCACTGTGCAGCTCGTTTTGCACAGTGTGGCCCCGATCATCCTCTTCTGGGGTCCCTCGGTGGCTCTCGCCACTCCTCCCCACATCAGATAAACCCCCTAGGAGAAGCACTCTCCCGGGGGGGGTTACCTTGCGGGCGCGCTCCAGAGCCCATCATTCGGCATCCATAGCCGCCGAATGTATGACTCGGCCCCGCCCCCTGGCACCCGCATCATTGGATTTGATTGACAGCAGCGGGAGCCAACAGCTGCATTACTATCAATTTATCTAATCAGGACACGAGACACCAGCTAGTGCTGGTGTACTCGTTCCCGCCCGGAGAAAGATCGGGGTGAGGTAAGTAAAACGGGGGCTCGGGGGGCTGCAGCCCCACAGAAGGTTTTTCATCTTTTAATGCATAGAATGCATTAAGGTGAAAAACCATGAGGGTTTACAACCCCTTTAAGGGCAAAACAAATCTAAACTAAGCCCAATTCTGCAATTTTGACATGTGTTAGTAAAACTGTACATATCATCACAACTACTTTGTGCATTCAGGTGGCCCATACCTTGTGTTTTTTTTTTTTCAGGACAAATTGACCTTTCATTTGGTGGTAAATGGTAATGGATTTCTCCAGTTTTTTGTTTTGTTTTTTTTTTTTTTTTTTTTATCAAGGGAAAATTGGGCCAAAATAGTAAAAAAAAAAAAAAAATTTTTTTAATTTAACTATATTTCTTGCTACTGGAGCAAGAAATCGTTGGACACTGGACAGGTAAGTGTCCGATTATTAAAAGTCAGCAGCTGAAGTATTTGGAACTCAACTCACGGCCATTTTTATCAATTACTGAATTGTGCCAAAAAAGAAAAGGGAAAACGGTGTATTCAGCTTTTTGCATATACAGGGTATATGATAAGTACTTGGCCAAGATATTTTAAAAGAAGCCTTTCTCATAATCTGCTCTCATATCAGTATTTGTTGTATTAGCCTCAATAATACGACACAAAGCCACATCCCAGTAGGATTATTCATTGCGCTTGGCATCATACATGGTAATGTATTTCTTATCTGGAAGTCCAATTTGTCCAATCTGTTTTGTATAACTGTTAATCTCATTAATACAAACAAGATAACAAAGAACTATCTGTCCCAGTGAACTGATTCATGCCTGGTTGCACGGTTTACAACCCTGTGAGAAAAGGAGTCTAAGTTGCACAATGTGTCTCATATAACAGACTATGCCACAGATAATCAAAGAGTTTAGCTTATGCATGTAGGTCTAGATGCTCCTTCATCCAAAGTGGAGGCATTTGAATACAGGAGGTGTGTTGCTGGCCAGATCACCAGGTGAAAAGAAGAAAAATGTCTAAAAAAACAAAAAAAAAAACAAATGCAGCCACCACATCTAATGGTAAACTGTAATATATTACATTTTTGGTGTGGTTTGGAACTTTAAAGGACACGTTCATCTTTGGGAACATGTTTCCAATGTTGCAGAACCGCCCAACCCCCCCTTGTGACAGCGGTACAGGGAGAAGTTCCGCGTACTAGCTGTCACTTTTTGAAATGATCTCTGCTGCGTCGTCCATTCACACAGCTCTTTGTGTAAATGATCTACAAGCCCCAAAATCCTTTGTGGATGTCGGTTTGTAGTTCTTAATGAACTACCAAGGCGCTGTGGTAGTTCATTGATTCTACCTGTCAGATTTTATCTGCTTGCCCGTACGGGATGTACAGATACACTGACAGATCTGGTCGCTGGTGCAATGCTTTACCTGCAAAAAAATGTGCATTTATTTAAATTTTTTTCTAAAAAGTAAAAAAGTGATATTATCCTTTAAGCAGTGCCACCAGCCCACTTCCAGAACCAGTGGAGAGGCTTGCTGGGTAATGCAGAAGGAACAAATGTAAGCTATTAAAGCATGTGATGTTTAACCACTTCCCTACCAGGCCAATTCTGACATTTCTCTCCTACATGTAAAAATCATCATTTTTTTGCTAGAAAATTACATAGAACCCCCAAACATATGTTTTTTTTTTTTAGCAAAGACCCTAGAGAATACAATGGCGGTCGTTGCAACTTTTTATCTCACACGGTATTTGCGCAGGAATTTTTCGAACGCGTTTTTTTTGGGAAAAAAACAGTTTTGTGTTTAAAAAAAAAAAAAACAAAACCGTAAAGTTAGCCCAATGTTTTTGCATATTGTGAAAGATGAAGTTACGCCGAGTAAATAGATACCTAACATGTCACGCTTCAAAATTGCACACGCTTATAGAATGGCGCCAATGTTCGGTACTTAAAAATCCCCATAGGCGACGCTTGAAATTTTTTTACTGGTTACATGTTTTGAGTTACAGAGGAGGTCTAGTGACAAAATGATTGCTCTTGCTCTATGATCTACATCTGGCGCTGGCGGATCCGCTGTCCGCCTCACCGATCGTAACGGTGAGTCGGAGCAAGCACCGGAGGGCAGCGGGAGGGGGGGACGTCCCCTCTCGCCTCCCATAGGAACGATCAAGCGGCGGAAAGGCCGCTATGATCGTTCCTATGGTGTAGAGAATCGCCGGCTGAAACCGGCAATATCTGAATGATGACTGTAACTACAAAGCCCAGGACGTCATATGACGGTGGGCGGGCGGGAAGTGGTTAAGGAAGTGGAAGCAGCATATGGGCAGCTTGGCTTCAAGTAATATTACTGCACAGCATACAGGTCATCTAATTATAAGAGGGCATTTTTAATACTTAAAATGGGATGTATGAGATTTTTTTTTTTCAGAATCATACTTACCTAGGTGGATGCAGCATCAGTCCCCCCGCTGGCTCTAACACTGAGAACCGAGCGATCGAACACCTCTGATTGCTCAGTTTTCAGGGCTCCGTGAGCAGAGAGCTGGTGACTGTCAGTCATCGCTCGCTGCTCTGTCCCCTCCTCACTCACTGGAGCGCTGGGCTGTGGAGGGGACTTGAGCGGCTGGCTCAGGCTCTCAGGGGCTCCCTGAGAGGCTGAGCCGGGTACCGGTCCAGGCATGTGGGGCTCCCTGAGAGGCTGAGCCGGGTACCGGTCCAGGCATGTGGGTGGATTTCGATTCCATTGCCGCGATCTTGCCTGAGCCTGGACTGGCTCTGTGACATCAGCAGACAGCGGACTTCAGCCCACTGTCTGCTGAAAACAGGTCACAGGAGTGCAGGACAAACTGCACTCCTATGATTCATAGGAGTAGTACAACTAAACAAGCTTCGGCCGCACTTCTCATTAAAGTGGTTTTAAACTCTCACCTATATCCAGTGAAGTAACTGGCCTCAGGTGATACATATAGGTGAAACAAACCCCCCCTACATATGTTGTACTGGTTTATCTGCCGTCTTCTCTTCTCTACAGCCATTCAAAGTCTAGAATGTATAAAGCTTGTCTGAGCGTTTAGTAAATAGAGGCAGAAAACTGACGTTGATTTGAGGGAAGGAACACACCCCCTTTACACAGCACACAGGGACAGAGTTGAGGCTGTCAATCAGCTGGAGGTCCCTCCCCTGTCACTTTTTTTCTCTTGGTGTCAGGAAACTTGTCAGAAGTGATTCTTGCAGATAGCAGAGAAACAAAGCAGCAGACAGAAATTACGCTTTGGGCTCTTTCACACGGAGCATCCGTATGTCCGTTTTTCATCCTTCTGTTTTCAGATGAAAAATGGACATACATGTATCCCTATGGAGCGTCGGATGTCAGCGGTGACATGTCCGCTGACATCCGACCCGCTCCGATCCGAAAAGTGTAACGGAGGAAAACCCTACTTTTCCATCCGTTTTCGGATCGGGTGACGACGGAATCTACGGTCCGTCATCATCCGATCCCCCATAGGGGAGAGCGGCGCACTGACAGGTGTGCAGCGACGGACCTGTCATTTTCCTGCTCAGCGGGGATCGACAGAGCGATCCCCGATGAGCAAGCGGGTGTTCACGGGGCGGATCATCACTGATCCGCCCCGTGTAAAAGAGCCCTTAGTGTTCTTAATTGAGACAAGTACACACTATAGATGGATATGCTTTGTTCATATTTCATGTCAGAGGTTCACAACCAATTTAACCCCTTGATTTAACCCCATAATGCAAATATGCGGCCTTTGGCTTCAAGGGGATGTACCGGGGTGATGCGTGCAGCTGACGGTCGGTTTTCTTGTAATAACAACCTATGCGGCTAAGCAGCAGGAGGAGACGTCCCCCCCCACCCACCGCTTTCCGCAGTTTGCCTGGGCTCTCCCGTTACTTCGGGAGGCCCAAGCGACCAGCCGGCTGGCCGGAGACCCAAACAATGCCGGAATTCGACTTTGATCATGTCTCGGATCTAGTAACCCGGAAGTGATGTCATGAAATCACTTCACGTTTATTGAAGGTGCCAGATTTTAAAAAATGGCAGCATTCAAAACAGCCAAACTTGGCGTTTTGAATGCTTTTAAGTGCAAAAGAGGGATTTTGGGGTCTTTTATAGACCCCTGATCCCTCCATAAAGAGTACCTGTCACTGCCTATTACTGTCGCAAGGCATGTTTACTGTACTGTAGTTTGTCGCCATTCCACGAGTGTGTGCAATTTTAAAGCATGACACGTTGGGTATCTCTTTACTCGGCGTAACCTCATCCTTCATATTATGTAAAAAAATTTGCCTAACTTTACTATTTTTTTTTTTGTTTGTTTTATTCATGAAAGTGTATTTCTTCCAGAAAAAATTGCATTTGAAAGACCGCTGCGCAAATACAACGTGACATAAAATATTGCAACGATCACCATTTTATTCTCTAGGGTCTCCAAAAAAAATACTGATTTTACCTTGTAAGCAACAAGTGTCAGAAAAAAGCTTAGGTATGAAGGGGTTAATCCTACATCAGAGTAACATGTTATAACGACACTATGCATGACCTGTTAAAATGCAGTTAAAAATAAATAGGCTGCATACTTCACTCACCCAGCTTTCTGGAAACTATTAATGAGTATCTAAAACTTTATTTTTGAAAATGTTGCCTTTTTTTCATCTTGTTAGAACACTATCTGCATGGAGTTTGCATGTGCTCCCTGTGCTTGCTTAGGTTTCCTTTGAATACTCCAGTTTCCCCCACATTCCAGGACATGCTGAGAGGTTTATTGGCACCTTTCTATATTGGCCCTAGTATGTGTATGTACGCATGCAAGATAAGGACCTTAGATTGTAAGCTCCTTGATTTCAGGGGCTGATGTAAATGTACAATATTTAAAGCACTATGTAAAATGCCAGCCCTATATAACTGCCTATAATAATAATAGTTTACAGCAAGGTCTGGCGGGGCTTGCTGGAATGATGGTTCCTTTTCAGTTGAAAAGTTTGTGCAAGAAATAATATTTTGGATTTTTGAGGACTTTTTTTTTTTTTAATAATCATTTTTTCCTGTCTTTCAATCTGGCATTTGGGCCATGCACAGCCCTTGTGGAAGCCTCCAGTGGATACATGAAGTTCCATCGTTAATGCCACGCCGTCCCCCTGAATGCCTGAACAATATCTTGTTTCTTTAGTAGCCGATAGATGTGAATCTGGAGTGGGGCAGCTCTGGCATCCCTTCAAAACAAACTAGTTATCCTCATGAATTGATTTCATCAAACATTACCTAATATGTTGTCGATGGCAGGCTCACAGCGGGAGCTGCCTGTGATAACTGGTTTTCTTTGACATAAGTTGTTAGGCAGGGGTCACTCTGCTAGAATAAGTCCGAAGAATACTTGTACGCTGGCAAAGGCGACTGAATCTTTGATCACATTTGTCCGGCACATCAGTCTGGCATTGTGCTTTATACCAACACAACACTATAACAAGAAGGGGCTTTTCAAGCTCTCGATCGGCCTGGAATGTTATTGAATTGGGCGCAGTTGCTGGTAAGTTAATAGAAGAGGCAAACACTGTTCATTTCATAATGCATCGTGTTGTGATTTCCAGCTGAGAAGAATGCGGAGAATCCGAGGCTCTAGGTGATGTTATTTCAAGGCTTCCATCGCTTGCACCGCTGGCCGAGAAATGTGGAATTATTATGTAAAAACCAAGAAGTTTATATGTTTATATAATATTGAAAATGTAACAGAATGTGGATTGTGGATAAAAAAAAAAAAATATATATATGTTTATATATATATATATATATATATATATATATATGTGTGTGTGTGTATGTATATATAAAAAGGAAAATATTACTGCGCTGTCATAAATTTAAAAGCAAATAGAAATGAGCAGCAACTTCCTGGGAGATACGCGCAGCAACAAACACTTTTCAAAAATAAATTGCGCCTAAAAACAAAATGTGAATAAATTATGAACTGTAACAAGTGATAAAGTCCATCCAATGAAGTGACATCCAGCATGACAATATAGTGCACCAGGAAAAAAGTGATGTACTGAAAGATGACTTCCACCTCTAATCTTATTGCTGCTTACCGACTCCCTATGATCTCCTATTACGGGAGATCATAAATGCTTTTGGCTCTATAACCAGCCAGGGCCTTTGATGGACACAGCGACAAGGTCTTCATGGACTTCCACCACCCAATAAGGGCACAATGTAACAGGTTCCCCAAGAAGAAATAAAAGCTTCCATAGCATAAAATCTTTGGGTGTTTATTATTAAAAATTGTAGTACACTTACAGTTAAACAAGTAGAACTCAGTATAAAACAAGCCGGCCGGCTCAAATTTAGCAGCCCGTCACTCCGGGATCTGCGTGAACGCAATAACCTCAGCACGTCGCCCTGTACCCCTGGACGACGTCATTAGTGAAGAAACGCGTAGGGAGGAGCAACGCACTGATGTCACCGCATTCGCAGGGGTCCTGGAGTGACGGGCTGCTAACTTTGAGCCGGCCTGCTCCGGGGTAAAGCTGTCCACATAGACCATCCTCAGCACCGCCAACTCTCACCGCTGTCAGTCTGCAATCGTGACCAGGAAGACTCCTCTGCAGTAGAGCGATCTGAAAGTGAGGCTTGAACCACTCGTGGAGCGCAGTGTGGAAGGGAGGACGTCGATGGCGGTGTGGAGGGTGGTCTATGTGGACAGCTTTACCCCGGATGCCTGCATACTTAGATGTCTGGTTTAATCATCAACCATGTGAGTTGCTAAATGTTGTACCTTCATTAAATGTAACCATATTGCTACACTTAGAGACGCCTCTCTTCTCTTTTATACACCGTTGTGACATGACGCAACTTGTATGTCAAGACATTGCTTGTATATCAAGTCAAAATTAATTTTAAAATGTCGCTTGTCTTGCAAAACGCTCTCAAACTAAGGTTTTACTGTGTGTGTGTGTGTGTGTGTATATGTGTATATATATACACACACAGTATATAGTTCCCTTTCCAAGATAAACAGTATATCAAAAAATATTGCCCTACAAAAATGAAAGAGGGGCTCTGCATGTGTGAGTTTCTAATCCCTTATTTAAAAAAAAATGGGGGTTTAAAAACAATGTCAGGTAAATGTCATGTGTCCCCATTAAGGAGCTTTGCTCTTTCTAGTTATCCTGGTGTTCACTGTCACCAGACTAAAAAGGAGAGAGAATCCGAAAGTCTGAGTTGCCACCAGAACAGGAATAGTGTGGAAATCTTCTAATGGGGACATTTTGTTAAGATGACAAGAGAGCATTTCCCTAATGTTAAAGAATTGTAGTATAAATTTCTAGAAAATGGCATTTCATTACTAGATGGGCTTTGATAAAGCAGTTCGTGTGTGAAAAGCATTAGCCGTTCCTCCCTGCTTGTAAATGTAGTGCTCTTCATGCCTTTTATAGTTCTACACGAATAAAGGAGTTTTTGGATCTCAGCGCGGTGTGCAGCCTTAATTGTCTCAGCTGCAACTGGGTGAGCACCCTGCATGGAGGAGATCATGCCGCTGAAGCCGGCTCACCTGTGAGCAGCATGGTTCTTTGTGACATTTCATTGCTGGTGAGGAAAAAAAACTCAGCACAAAGACCCCTCCAAAGGTCCCCCAAAATACATACTCTTAATTTAAATGGCATGTTGCAATTGCCAGGGAGTATTGCCATGGATCAGGACCCATTCAAGTGAATGAAGTTACGCCACAAACACCCTACCACCACCACATGTAAGGTTGCGGCCCAGTAGGTTGGAATGTTGAAGGCTAAAACAAGCAGTGAGGAAGAAACATGTCGCTTCTGCGCAACCTCTAGAATACGTCTGAAAAATGATCCACCGTGGATTGCTTTTCAGAGGAGTGGCAAGCACTGCTGCAAGTATGAACAAGCCCTAAGTACTTCTTGGCGCAGGCACAGTAATCCTGCCAGCCTGCTCCCAGCACATCAATAAAAGTTCCAGCCTACTTCTGCAGATTGATATAGAAGAAGAGGTTGGAACTTTAAAGTGGTTCCAAAGCCTTAGGGTTTTTCACCTTATTGCATTCTATGCATTAAGTGAAAAACTTTCTGTACTGCAGTTGCCCTCCAGACCCCCCCTTTTTCTTACCTAAGCCAGATCTGATCCAGTGATGTGCACGAGCACAGCGGCTCCAGCTGCTGTCTCTCTCCTCATTGGAAGATTTATAGCGGCAGGAGCCTCCCCTTCCATCACCAGGCCCCCTGCGGAAGTGATGGGGCCCTTGCCCCATACAGGACGGTGGACTATAGCCACCTATTGGCAGCCCTGGGTGTATCTAGGGTGATGGCACTCGAATAACACACTGTAGCTATGGAAGAGCTGCATTGTCCTTGGACAGCATTCCTTGGACAGTACTAAAGAACATCTCTCCCTCTCCTTTTCTCGATAACATGGAGGTATGTTCTGTTGTTCACAAAGACCTTAAAGGACAAATGTAACTGATAAGAGTACACAGAAAGTTATGAGGTCAACAGTTATTTTTTTGCAGATCAGATATTTTTTAGTACGTAAAGTAATTGTAAATAATATAAAAAAATAAAAAATAAAAAAAAAATTTAAATTACATGTCATGCTTACCTGCTCACTGCAGTGACTTTGCACAGAACAGCCCAATCCTCTTCTTAGGTCCCCTGCTAGCGCTTCTGGCTCCTTCGCCCCTGCCGAGTTCCCTCATAGCGAGCTGCCGGGTACTTGAGTGTGCTGGCTCCTGAGCCACATTCTGTGTGTCCATTGACACACAGATTGCAGCATGGCCTTGCTCCCTCCTTACTGGCTGTGATTGACAGCAGCAAGAGTCAATAGCTCCCACTGCTGTGTCTGAGCCAATGAGGAGGGAAAGAGCCTCTGCTCTCCTGCACATCGCTGGATTGAGATCGGACTTGGGTAAGTATAAAGGGGAGGGAGAAACTGCACTCAGAAGGTTTTTCATCTTAATGCAAAGAATGCATTAGAGTGGTTAATGCATTCTATGCATTAAGATGAAAAACCTACTGTGTGCAGCCCCCCTCAGCCCCCTCAACACTTGCCTGAGGTCCCTCTCTGTCCAGCGATGTCTATGAATGTCTCAGCCGTCCTGATTCTCCTTCCTGATTGGCTGAGACACAGCAGTGGTGCCATTGGCTCCCGCTGCTGTCAAAGTCAGTTAGCCAATTGGGAAAGAGGGGGCGGGGCCGAGTCGGTGCTCTATGTCTGAATGGACACAGGGAGTTTTGACTCAGCTCGGGTGCCCCCATAAAAAGCTGCTTGCTGTGGGGGCACTGAACAGGAGGGAGGGGCTAGGATCACAGAAGAGGAGGATCCGGGCTTCTCTGTGGAAATCCACTGCAACAGAGCAGGTGAGTATAACATGTTTATTACTTTTATAGGAAAAAAAAATGAGACTTTACAATCACTTTAGGGTAAAAAAAACTTTCTGCCTTTAGCTACTTTAAACAGATTTAACAGTGTGCTTAATGGTATGTTTAACAGACAAAAAGGGAGCAAATAAGTGAAGTTTATTTTAGGGTTAACTTTAAATTAGAGAGCATGAGCTCCATAGAGCCCAGCTAAAGAACTAAGCTACCTTTTTCTGAGATAAATTAGATGGTGGCAACAATACGAATGAGCATATATGAATGTAGGTATGTGAGGCTACAAGATTGTATGTTTGGATAGTTGGTTTTAATAACACTTTATGTGCAGCTTGTGTTCTCAAAATCATGAATAGCCAGACGTGCAACTGTACCTTCACAACAAGCGCATGCCTTTTATCCATTTTTATCATGATTGTTCGGTGTCCCATTCTTGAGCAGACCAGACAGACTGCAGTCCCCATTCCCGAAATAGGCATCGGCTATGAACACATAATATCGGATTCAGGTGAAGTAGGGGTTTGCAAGGATTAAAACAAATAAATTGCAAATGGGTGGGAGCTTGAATTGGGGGGGGGGGGGAGATAAGTGAAGTTTTTATATTTGTGTAGAGATGGGCTTCAAGATTAATTTGGAATTTGTTTTAGAAAAAATACTACTTGTAATATAAAAATGAGATCCCTTTAATTTTTTTTTTGCACTTTTTCAAGACATGGGGGCAGGAGTTTGTTTCAAGAACTCATTATCAGTCTGATTAAAATAAAGCTGTTATCTATTCCAAGTCTTTTAAACCAGTATTAGAGAAGAGCTGCTGGCTCCAATGAAGGAGGATTGGTGTTAATCCCTCTCTCAAGCCCTGATTGCCGGGAGCTAATGAAATAATGGGTGATGGCCATAGAAGGTGCTTCACAGGTGTGCACCAGGGACAAAAACATATTGAGTTGCTGGTATTTCCATTTCTCATATTTCTTTGATACAGTATGAAAGCTGGTTAGCAGCGGCTGATGAGGTGTAATGCAATCCTGCTCATAGAATTGAGATCATGCTCGAAACACTGACATGGTGTTGGGTGTATTCTCCAGCACAGTTTCAGTTAAAGTAGAAATCTTCTTTGTTCCTAAGTAAGATGTATTTTCCTAATGAGTGTCCCGATAAAATAGGTTTTCCTAGGAATAACTTTTACCAGATTCCATTCAATTGGAATGCCTGGGCCTTAAAGGAAAAGTTTGGGGTTGCAAAAAATAAACATATATACTTGCCTGTATGCATCCGTCCTACATCGGCTCTAACACCGATAACTGAGTGATCATATGATCACTAAGCTCTTATATCTCAATCTGCTCAGAGGGGAGAGCGGTGATTGTCAGAGAGTGGTGACTGTCAGTCACCGCTCCATTCTGCCCCTCCAGTGCTCCCTGGAATGCCAAGAGGGGAGGGGGCGTGGGCAGCTGACTCGGTCTCTCAGCTGCGTGTTGGGAGGTGGAGCCAACTGTCAATCAGGCCACTGGGTGGCTCCCAACAGAGCCTGGGCTGCTTAACGAGACATTAAAGGTGGAGTTAGGCTTCAGGTGTTTTACTGCTTGGCTCGTTTTAAGTAAAATTAGCCAATTTGTAGTCAGATATGCATTGTGCTACCAACCTCTGTGTTCATAGTCTTACCCCCATTTTCCTGTTACAGCAGTTGTGCAGGGAGTTGAAATATAACTACATTCTAATAGGTAGAAGAAAAGACCCTCACTGCTCTCAGCATTTCATATAGAGATGGCTGGACACACCCTCTCCCTTCCTAGCATTACAAATCTTTGTGAGGAAGCCTTTACAGAGGGGTGTGGCTATTACTCAACTCTGCCAGCACAAATCACTGCAGTGTGAGGACAGAAAGCTGCATTTTCACTGAGCGAAAATGTTTTTTTGTGTGTTTTTTTTTTTTCTTTTTTTTTTAGCAAAAAGCAGCCACATATGAGAATATGTGGGCATACAGGACAAAGAGATAAAAAGGTGTGGGAATTCAATTGAGAAGTATGGGATTTAAAAGAAAAAAAAAACAATCATACTCACCTAGGTATCAGCAGCATCAGTCCAATACTGTATCTGTCCCCTGCTGCCTCCAAAACTTAGAACTGAACGTTCAAAGACCGCTGATTGCCCAGTTCTTGATCTTCAGTAAGCAAAGAGCTGGTGTCTATAAGGCCCCATACACACTATTAGATTTTCTGCAGACTTTTGTCTTCAGATTTACCAAAACCATGTAGTGCAAGGGCCTGCCTGATTGCATACAAATTTAAATGCTTAAGGTTTGACCTCATATTGTATGGTTTTTGGTAAATCTGAAGACAAAAATCTGCAGAAAATCTAATAGTGTGTATGGCGTCTGAGTTACCGGCTCTCTGCTCTGCCCCTCCAGTGCTCACTGGAGTGCCGGGTTGTGGAGGCGGCGGCGGGAGCAGCTGGTTTGGTCTCTACAGCATGCTGAGAAACTGAACCAGATTCCAGTCAGACATCTGGGTGGATCCAGACATTAAAATCGGAATCCTCCAGAGTCTGGACCAGTTGAGCGACACCGGCCCACAGCAGGCTAAACCCCCATGAATAAGCTACAGTTGTAGCGAAACATGTCGGGGGCAAGGCCGAGAGAAGGATAAACACCAGAGACTGTGTGACTTAAGAGAGCAAGGCACTGCGGTTTGCTTGTCAGGGGAGACGGAGGATTTATTGGAAGAGCGAGCGAGGAGAGGGTGAGATAGACCCTTATACACGCTATTGGCATTTAGGTCCTCCGTGACCACACACCCTATGTGAAAGCCTTAGGATAGACCACCCAGGTTGCTGTGTTGAGATTGCTGTGTACAGATTGCCGTGGAGTTTTTTGATGTGCTGTTATAAAGTTGACACAATGTGAGTGCATCTTTTGAAGTGTATTTTGAAGTGTGTATATTAAAGTTTTTTACGTTATCACACTATTGGGAGTTCTTTCTCATTTGCATATGGAACGAGTCCCTGAATGGAATACATTTAACCCCTTCTGATTGCCTGGATAATCTTATGCTTGTTAGCCTCATACGAAAGTGGAGGCATACAGAGTTGGTAAGAGACTGTCTATTGGGAGAGGGAACACTGAACACAGAGGTGTGGTGGAGAGTTCAAGTTTACTTCAGGAACTTCCAAGATTTGCTGTGACACCATTTTTGCATCTTTACCACGGATTTTCTCTGTTTCACATTTGTGCACCTATTGTTGGACTTTTATGTTATTTAGTCACGAAGTTCATGCTGAGTGTGTATATTGATCAGTCACACACTTAATTATAGGATTGACACACCTGCGTTTTTTAGTAATATCACTGAGTCACTGAAGTCATTATATTGCGTTTTGGTGTGTTTTTGTTTTTTTGCTTTGTTATTTTCTATGTATTTTTATTATATTTTTTTTCGCCACTATTTGTTTGATTTACACACCTTTAACAAAGGGGTTATTAGATTAGGTTATCCACTAGCAATGGTAATACTACGGAAAGAGTGATTAGAATAGCTCCACATTTTTATTCTTCACGTGGGTTGCAATATACCATTATCACGTCACAAGATTTAAAAATATTTTCCATAAACCCCGCTATCGGCTTAATACAAGTCACAGGATAAGTAAAGCCAAAAGAGCTTTGGCCCCACATCTCCTTTTAAAGACAATTTTTTATAATGGAACTGTTGGAGGTTTTGATCGACAAGCTATGCTATGACTCAAGAACCTCATGCTGGTTTTGGGGCAGTGACTTTACTGGAAGAAAGGGATATAAGTTCAGATTAACTGCCTTAAAACAAGATTGTGGCTGGCCAATCATGGAATGGCTACTTCTAGGAGAGCCTTTTCACAGAAATGTCCTGCTTTGTGAAATACTCCCTTTATCTTCTATGGAGTATGGGCAAAGTGTAAGAATAAGGAAATGGTGTGTGTTTTTGTGTACTTGCGTGATTTGGCTGAATAGACACTTTCTGCCCTGGGAGTTGGCATGCTGCACTCTGAGAGCCCCAGTTTATTTTTTAACTTTGTCCCATGGTAACTTTACTAGGGCTTATAACCTGCTTTTATTTAAAAGAGAAGTATGTTTTTTTTTTTTCTTTTCTAGATTTATACATACCTAGGTGGATGCTGCATCTTTCTCTGCACTGAGAACCGAGCGATTGAACACCGCTGATGGCTCGGTTCTAACAGCTCCTCGAGCAGAGGGCTGCTGACTGTCAATCAGTCTAGGCAGGCACACTAACTTGTTCTGCTTGTGTACCCAGGAAGGATTTCACTATGAATTGTTCATATCATTTCTATCAGAGAATGGCCTGTGGCTTTTTATTCTCCAGGGTCAAGAAGGAATATATTGGTTGACCTTTCTCTACATACAAGCACTTCATTGAACCTTCCTCTGTAAATACTCCGGTCTTCAAGGCTTTTCTGTGAAGCTGGGCAATTAACACATATATCCATGCAAGCTAGCCTACTGACTGCCATAGACAAAGCGAAAGTTCACCTTTTCACCCCATAAAAAAATCATAATGTTTCCCTTGTGCTCATACATTTTCCATGTGTTCTACAATGATCATAACGTTTATTTTCTTATGACACCATGTTGGAAATTTCCTATGATTCTTAAGTTGCATGGCTAGTTTCAAAGCGCACCTTCCATTATGTTCTTATTAAGAAAAATTTTATGAAAAAAAAAAAAAACACAATCTCATGCAACCTCAAACATGCAGAGGCCTTTGCTGTCAGACCATTAGATTCTGTTAGTTTTTTCCATGGCTTTTTAAGTGCTGAGATTCTGGTGTATTTTAAATTAACAATCGCCTTATTATAACAGCTCTATAATATTCCCAATGCTAGTAGCTTACTTGCAGCATTTTCACTTTGTTTAGTGTTTGCAATGTGACTGAATTTGTTAAAAAAAAACAAAACTGGTTACTCCAGAAAGGTTCAATCCTTTGAAGTGCCCCCCTCCACCACTTCATAGCACTTCAGAGCTATGTAGAACTTTGAAGACCTCAAGATGTACATAAACTTTGATAAAACGGCCCTGAGACAGAAGGCGAAGGGGTAAAGAATAAGGGTAGAAAAAAGTGCACCTGCAAGGTTGGTGTCAAAAAGGTTATCATGAACCTGTTCTTTTCCCATTCAGAGTGAACAACAGGTTCACATAAATTCCATCCCCTCTTGGCTTCATATAATTCCGTACCTGCTGCTCCATTTGGTTGTCTGAGTAAAGAGAAATACCTGGTACTTCTGGCTGTAGAGAGCATGCAACTCGCTCCCTCTACTCCTGTGATGCAACACTTGGAGTCCCATTAGAGTCCTTGGACCTTTGTAGGCTCTGACAACAAAGACTTGGAGCCTACACAGGGCTTTGTAAATTGGAGCAGCAAAGGCAAGGTGAGTTAAGCAGCTGGGAAGGACTGCAGTTGAAGCTGAACTTCAGGCAGATCTTTAAAAAAAAAAAGCCATATAAAGTTATGTTTATTAAAAAATAAAGTGTATGGTTATTATCATTAGAGTATGTGATCAATCGCTAAGCTTTTTTGACCATACTTCTCCTATGGATCACAGGAGTGCAGTGCGCTCTGCACTCCTCTGACCTGTTGTTGGCTGACGTCACTCTGGTCCAGGCTCAGGAAAGATCTGGGCCATATGGTCAGGGTCCACCCAGAAGCCTGGATGGGACACCCGATTCAGCCGCTCTCGATTCGCTGAGAGCCTGATCCAGCCCCTCTTGTACCCCTCCACAGGCCAGCACTCCAGTGAGCACTGGAGGGGAGAGCTGCTGACTGACCTGGCTCTTTGCTCAGAGCAGCCGAAAGAACTGAGAGATCAGTGGTGTTTGATCGCTCAATTCTCACTACAGAGGCAGCGGGGGGGGGACAGATGCAGCTTCTGATTGAGGCTGCATCCACCTAGGGGAGTATAAAATGCTTTTGTTTACAATCCAAACTTCTCTTTTAAATTCTCAGATTACAATAAAAGAATACTGGGTGATCCCACCATGTAAGGTCCGTGTGCAGACACTTCTTTACAGGATGACAACACTCGGTTACCATCCCCTAATTGTCCTATATTGTCAACTCGTTACACTGGCTTCTGATGGTGACTTCAAGCAGCATTGCAAATGCACACTGCACAGGCATGTTTCAAGGTTGTCCCCATCTTTGTACCCACTCTGAGAAATGTCATGAAGTCATCACTAGTGTTCATGTATGTAGAGTGTAGACAAAAAGTTTCTGCTAGGGACTTCAGCAGATAAGCAGCACTGAGATGTAACCAAAGTATAAATGAGAGCTGCAAACAGTTTTTCTTTAACCACTTTCCTCGTGGCCAATAGCAGAATGACGGTTTCATTGTTCTGGGTGGACATCATATGACGTCCTTCAGAACTAGCCGCTTGTGCGCGCCTATCGGTGGTGCGGTGTGTTCTTCGTACACAGCACGTCTCTGATCACGGTAAAGAGCCTATGATGTAAGCTCTTTACCATGTATTCAGCTGTGTCCAATTACAGATGATCACAGTGTAAATAGGAAATGGCGGTTATCGGCATTCCTCTCCTCGCGCTGACAGCGCGCGAGGAGAGCCAATAAGCGGCTTCCCTCAGTGGGGACATCTGGACTGATAATCCGTGCAATGATTATCAGTGATGCCTGTCGTTGTCTTACCAGTGATGCCAATCAGTGTCCATCAGTGCCGCCTATCAGTGCTGCATATTAGTGCCCGTCAGTGCAGCGTACATCAGTGAAGGAGAAAAATTACTCATTTACAAAATTCTATAACCGAAGCTAAGAATATTTTCTTCTTTTCAAAATTTTCAGTCTTTTTTTCGTTTGTTTCGCAAAAAAAAAAAAGTGGTGATTAAATACCACCAAAAAAAGCTCTAGTTGTGTGAACAAAATGATAAAAATGTAGTTTGTAGCATGACCGCGCAATTGTCATTCAAAGTGTGACGGTGCTGAAAGCTGAAAATTGGCCTGGGCAGGAAGGGGGGGGGGGTGCCTGGTATTGAAGTGGTTAAAAAAAGGCAAGTGTTTGGTAACCAGTTTGTTAGGATCTGCCTGTTGTAATCTTCTGCACCCCACCACAAAGACTAGGAGAGAGGGGAAACGCTGAGGTCCAATCAGGTGTTTCTCAATCAACGTGAACTGGCAAGGAGGGAAATATTCGGTAACTGAGAAACGGGAATTGCCCAGTTTCCAGGAACAAGAAACGAGAGGAATTTTCCCAATAGGTGCACAGGCTGTTCTGACCCTTCTCTACCCTATCCAACACATTTTGGTTCAAATTCCATTTTAAGATTTCCCTCTATGGGGGATGACCGAGTGATGGGCAAGAATTGTGTGCTATAATGCAGCATTTGAATGCTTTCAATTTTTAATATGTCAGTTTCTACATCCATATGCATGTATTGTAACCCAAAAACCTCTGCGTCCGATTAATTCTTTGTATATTCATACCATTATTGCTTTGTTTTCCCTCTAGGTAAAAAGAAACGTTTATGACCTCACAAGTATTCCTGTTCGCCACCAGGTGTGGGAAGGTTGGCCGCCATCAGCTCAGAATGATTCTGTAAGTTTTATGTTTTTACTGCGGTGGAATAGTAGTGTATTGTTTGGGATGTTGGCCATCAGTTACATAGGAAAATGAGCAATTACATAATCTTGTTTACTGTAGATTGAATGTGCAAGTGAACCATTATTCTTTATCAGACGTGTTGCCTATATCAGTGATTCTCATCTGGAGAGTGTGTAAATCTTTAAAGCTTAGGCCGCATAATCGCTGACACCTGAGCGATTATCTGCTTGAAGCTCAAAAACGCTGGAGGAGAAAAAAAAATCAATTATTCTCAATGGAGATGGTTCACATATATATGAATAAACAAATGTAAAATAAATACACACATTTATTTTACTTATTTATAATGATTTTAAGTTAATATGTAATACATTAATAATAATTACCCTTAAAAAATATGAAATGTATTATTATTATCAGTAATAATATAACAATAAACACCAAACTCGAACAAAAAAAATAATAATAATTTTGGGTTAGGGTGTTTACTTGTTTATTATTATTTTATTTTTGTAAGGGTTAAGGGTTAATTGTTTATTGTTGCTTAGTATTTATTGAATTTATTTTTTATTTATGATTTTCAATTATTTCTGTATTTATTTTACATGTATTTATTCATTGTATTATTATTCATATAATAAATAAAATAATAATAACCCCAATAATAACTAATCCTAACCTAAACGGAACTCGAGCCCCTTACCCTAACAAAAAAACATTATAATAAATGAATAATAATAAAATAAGAAATAAAAGCTAAAAAAAGCTGAAATACCTAGCAACAAATGATGCAACAGATAATAGTTTTCTCTATTGGCTAATACAAATCGCCCAAACAACGCTGCATACAGACATGCAAGTTGTGCAAAAACGTGCCCAAAAATGCTGGAAAAGCGTTTAAAGATGCTACGCTCAGGTGTGAATGCAGCCACACACTAAAGCATACAAACGATGAGAAAACAGGAAGAAAAATTTCGCTTTCGACACGATCATTCGATAATCTGATCGTTCGTACACTGCTTTCATCCAAAATTTTCCAAAGGGACAAACACGAAAAATGTTCTCGTACGATACCAGATCGTATGATTTTCGTTTAATTAGTAGAGTTTTCGTCTGAAAATACAGTACATGACTAAAGAATTTTTTTTTTCTGTCGTACGAGAATTTTCCTACTTTAGTAACCTATTCGTACTCGATATGGAGACTAAGCATGCAAAAAAAATAAATAAAAATGGATGATCATTTGTCCGATAAGCTCATCGTGTGTACTAGGCTTAAGGGCTCATTCACACTGCATCTCAGAGAAGCAGCCTCTACAGGCTTTTGAGCTTTTTTGAGCTCTCATTTTTTCTCCCTGAAAACTCCCCTCCATGTTAGCCGATGTGTCCATGCACACTACAGCTTTTTCAGGAGTTTACAGACATATGCTCTTACAGGCAGAACCCCCCACCCCACCACCACCACCACCACCAAACTCACATTTTTAATAGGAGCTTTTGAGCACAAAATACGCCTAAGTGCCCAAAAATGCATGAAAAAGCTCAAAAAAGCTTGAAAATGCATAATGAAATAGAAAAAAATAGCTGAGGAGGGGGTTTGTAAAAAAAAAAAATGCTTATGCTCAAAGAAGCTCAATAAAAATGCACAAAAGAGCACAAAAAAGCACAAGCTTCTTCAAGTTTTAGGCAGAGAAATAAAAGCTCAAAAGCCTGTAAAAGCAGCTTTTTTTTTTTTTTTTTGCGCTACAGTGTGCATGAACCCTAAAAGTTTTTACTCTTGTTCAACCTGGTGGGGGCCTGACCACTCCAGTCGGAGGCGCTGTACTAATGATCTGACGTTAGTACAGCGATCTCCCCTGCTGAGCTGTTGTGTCCTGACAGGAGGACGGGCTCCCGCCAGAACACTCCGATCAGCGCTCTCAGCCATTCGCTGGAAGGGCTGATTGGGAGTCGGTCAGCTGCTGGTTTTCCAGCTTGCATGTGTGACAGGCTTCTGTAGGATTGGCTGACATATACACTGGCCGAATGTCGGACGTTTTTTATTGAACTGGCCGATATCTCCCGACATTCGGCCCGTGTGTACGGGGCTTAAATTCCAGCCTTGCCTTAAAGCAGTAATAAAGTCCCTATTTTAATTTGTACCTACAGGTGAGCTTAACCTTGTAGGTACTATTAATATCTCCTAATTGTGCATCATATAGGAGATATTCACATCAGCAGTAGCCGATGACATCAACCGTGCATGCGCAGTGACGCTGTGCATTCAAAGAATACAGTTTGCCATTGAAAGCCAGAGCGCTGCATAGTGGCCAAAGCATGCAAGCTATTCTGATGGCCGGAGATGGTGAACCCAGAAGGAAGACCAAGTGAAGATGGAAGAGTGCCATGGGAGCCATGACAGTGTGCTGCGCTGGACAGCTCCGTGTGCAGGTAAGTGTGTCAGAATGTGCTAGTATGCGGTGCATACTAGCACATTATGGCTCATACCCGCAGAGGATCCAATTTTTTTTATTCAGTTTTCTGGCGGTTTACGACTGCTTTAAGTTCAACACATAGTACAGGCCCCTTTTCTGTACTGAAAATGCTTAAAGTGATTGTAAAGGATCGTTTTTTAAAATAACAAACATATCATACTTATCTCCACTCTGCAGCTCGTTCTGCACAGTGGCCCCGAACATCCTCTTCTGGGGTCCCCCGGCGGCTCTCTCGGCTCCTCCCCACATCAGATAACCCCCTAGGAGAAGCACTCTTCCGAGGGGGTTACCTTGCGGGCACGCTCCCGAGTCTAGCATTTGCGTCCACAGACAAGTGTCAAAAGTGTCCGATCTGTCCTCCGCAATGTCGTAGTCGGTAAAAATCTCTGCTCACCACCATTACTAGTTAAAAAAAAAAAATTTTAGAATAAAAATGCCATAAATATATCCCCTTTTTTGTAGACGCTATAACTTTTGCACAAAAGAATCAATATATACTGATTGCGATTTTTTTTTTTTAATTTTTTTTAACAAAAATATGTAGAAGAATACAGTGGCCTAAACTGATGAAGACATTATTTTTTTTGGGATATTTATTATAGCAAAAAGTAAAAAATATTGTTTTTTTTTTTTTCAAACTTGTCGCAAAAAAAACGCACAGCTGGTCAAATTGCACAAAAAGAAAGCTATTTGTGGGAAAAAAAAGGACGTATAGTTTGTGTACAACGTCACACGACCGCGCAATTGTTAGTTAAAGTGATGCAGTGCCGTATCGCAAAAAATGGCCTGGTCATTAAGGGGGTAAATCCTTCCAGGGCTGAAGTGGTTAAAGGCTGGTAAGAAAATGTGTTTCAGGAATTTCCAAATCGCCCTTCTTCAGGGTTTTGGATAATAATGTTGTGACTAGAAAAGCTGTTGCAAGATAAATAATGCTGACATCATTTGGAGGTAGTTTGGAGAAGCAGTAATCCATTGTCTGTAATCCATTGTCTGATTTGAGCTATTGATACTCCTGCAGTGTGTTGGCTACCAACGTTTTATTAAGATAAAAATTGATTATTTACATCTAATTGTCTTACTGATTTATTTTTTCAATTCTCCACCCCCCCCCCTTTTTTTTTTAAATACTATTTTTATACTGCTTTCTTTATTTTTTATTGAAACCCAAATGACCCAAAGCACAACTCAAAGCTCCATCCAAGTCATGGGCTTTATCACAGCGAACTACATCTAAGCCAATGAGCGGGTGAAACGTGTTAGAGCGACAGCTTGGGAGGAAGCAGAGTTAAAACCTTCCTGATAATCCTCTAATTTCGACAGCTTCCATTTTTTTTGTTTTCAGAATTTTTTCTTTTTTTTTTTTAATATACTTCTACTCCTTCATAAGAGGGCTTCTCCGTGCCTGGTACTCTCATGTAAAGATTGGAAAAGAAAATCTAGAAAACACTTCACCTGCTGGTTGAATAATGAGAATACAAAAATGCAATATTGCTTATGACCTGCATTTGAACAAAAGTTTGACAATGTCTTTTTTTTTATTCCTTACTGTAATAAAGAGAGAAAATGTATGCAAATCACTATACATCGCTTTTATAGTGTAAATATCGTGGAGTGTGCACACAGACTTGTCATATACTGGTACATCTGTGTGAACTTTTGAAAAGTAACAAGTTTCACAAGAGGCTGTAAAAGGCGATTCTCTCTACCTGGAAATAGTGTAAAAATTAGGGTGTGAATTACACATTCTATACAACCACTTTGTGTGAAGTTTTCTGGGGATTTAGGGATTTATTTATAATTTGTTTTCACACAACTTTTGTAATTGAATTCAATTGGAAAAAAGTGTGAATCCTGGCTGAAAGGGTTTCCCTACAAAAAATAGGTAATGTTCGCTAATTGAAAAGACATTTTATGTATGTTGTATTAAGTACTGTATCTTAATATATGTGTTTATATCAGGGCTTGACAAATTTGATTTGAATCTAGGAGCCAGCTAAAAAAGTTAGGAGCCAGTTTTCCCCCAAATCCTCCCATCTGGCTTAAATCCTCCTCCCAAATCCCCCTCCTAGCTTAAATCCTCCTCCCAAATCCCCCTCCTAGCTTAAATCCTCCTCCCAAATCCCCCCATCTAGTTTAAATCCTCCTCCCAAATCCCCCCATCTAGTTTAAATCCTCCTCCCAAATCCCCCCATCTAGCTTAAATCCTCCTCCCAAATCACCCCTCCTAGCTTAAATCCGCCTCCCAAATCGCTCCTCCTAGCTTAAATCCTCCTCCCAAATCCCCTCACCTAGCGTAAATCCTCCTCCCAAATCCCCTCACCTAGCATAAATCCTCCTCCCAAATCCCCTCACCTAGCTTAAATCCTCCTCCCAAATCACCCCCATCTAGCTTAAATCCTCCTCCCAAATTGCTCCTCCTAGTTTAAATCCGCCTCCCAAATCACCCCTCCTAGCTTAAATCCGCCTCCCAAATCGCTCCTCCTAGCTTAAATCCTCCTCCCAAATCCCCCCCATCTAGCGTAAATCCTCCTCCCAAATGCCCTCACCTAGCGTAAATCCTCCTCCCAAATCCCCTCACCTAGCGTAAATCCTCCTCCCAAATCCCCTCACCTAGCTTAAATCCTCCTCCCAAATCCCCTCACCTAGCTTAAATCCTCCTCCCAAATCACCCCTCCTAGCTTAAATGTTCCTCCCAAATCACCCCTCCTAGATTAAATCCTCCTCCCAAATCCCCTCGCCTAGCTTAAATCCTCCTCTCAAATCACTCCTCCTAGCTTAAATCCTCCTGCCAAATTCCCCCTTTTAGCTTAAATCCTCCTCCCAAATCGCCCCTCCTAGCTTAAATCCTCCTCCCAAATCCCCCCTCCTAGCTTAAAGCGGAGTTCCACCCAATTTTGTGAGGTGGTCTTAAACGAAAGACCACCTCTCCACCCCTAGTTTTTGGATATTTAAAAAATAATTTTTTTTCTTTCTCTAGTAACTTTTTAGAAGTACTAAGAGTACTTCCGATCCAGCCGGGCCGCGGCCGAGGACGTCACATCCTCTTCTGCGGGGAGCCCCCCTGTTGTCTTCTGGGACATCTGTGTGTGTCCCAGAAAACAAGCTGGCCATTCACAAAGTGCCGTGCGACTCGCGCAGGCGCAGTCAGAGACCGGCAGTGAAGCTGCAAGGCTCCACTGCCTGTTTCCCTTAGTTCAAATGGTGGCCCTGTACCCGATCTGATGGACGGATCGGTCTCGGGGGGGGGGGGGGGGGGCGCGACATCACGGGCTCCCTGGACAGGTAAGTGTCCTAATTAAAAGTCAGCAGCTACAGTGTTTGGCGGTGATGACTTTAAAAAAAAAAAAAAAAATTCGGCTGGAACACCGCTTTAAATCCTCCTCCCAAATTACTCCTCCCAAATCCCCCCTCCTAGCTTAAATCCTCCTCCCAAATCCCCCCTCCTAGCTTAAATCCTCCTCCCAAATCCCCCCTCCTAGCTTAAATCCTCCTTCCAAATCCCCCCTCCTAGCATAAATCCTCCTCCCAAATTCCCCCTTCTAGTACAAATACCCCCTCCTAGCATAAATCCCCCTCCTAGTATAAATCATCCTCCCCCAATCCCACCACAAACACTTTCCCCCCAAATTCCCCCTCCTAGTACAAATCCCCCACCTCCTTTTTTTTTATCTCTGCCATTCTTTTTTTTGTACCTGAAGCTTGTTTTTGTTTCTACAGTGGCTCCTTTTACAAACCCGCTCTCTATTGAGTCACCATAGTGTGCGTGCTCCCCTGCTTGGACTTCTAAGTGGCGTGCAGCTGCTCTGTGCTCATGATGCATAAAGGCAGAACAGAGATTTAATACTCATATGGGATAAATTTAGTACAGCGCAATCCTCAGTAAAAAGTAGTAATATAACATACATAAAACACAATATAAGTGTACGAAAAAGAAAGTCTCTTCATATCCAAGTATATCAACAATGTACTAATATTCACAAAAACATGAAAAAAAAAAACCCAAAACATTCAAAACTAGAAAAAAAAACAAATAAATTCTTAGATTGAATATTCTTGCTACCTCTGTGTGCAAGGATCACAATGAATCAGGAACAGGTGCAATACATAGTACAATCCACTACCAGTACACTCTAGCAGCTCACCTCCATCTTTGACTCCTATTTCACCAGAAAGTCAAAGCACACAGTTCACCTTGAGGGATTTATGGAAATCTGTGTGGATGGATATCCTATATAGCTTTCATTGCCCAACTCTCTCCTTCTTGTGATGTACACATGTAATACCAGCCATATAAAACAGAAAACATACCATCTAGTGCTCTCTGTAAAATGATTTTATTGCCATTTAAATCTTCTAGTGGTTCACTCACATAAAAGGCACCATACGCGTTGCGTCCGCATACTTATACATACTAATTGAAGCTGTGATTTGTCTGGCAAATGCATGGCTTTTTGTTTTGCCCAATAAAATAATTTCTATTTCAGCTCCATGGCGGCAGGGTCTTGTTGTAAGACTGAGTATTATTCCTTCTGGACAGGATGCACAAGGGAGGGTGCATCAGTTCACTTTTTACCGTTTTCTGAAATGGTGAAGATTTTAAGCACCATTGAGGTCCAGAATGAGAGTGCTGACTGTCACTATAGACAAGTTGCTAGCGGACTTCAGTAAGCTTCAGAAATACTAAGATGCGGTGGGACTGCGTTGGGTTGCTGTTCCTGCACAGTACCCACACAAGAGAAGGAAAAAAGCCTTGTCCCCTGTGTGCCCAGTTCACACCACTGCGTTGTGGTGGTGTGTGGGCAGTGTGCGCTGAAAAAGTATTGCACATAGTTTTTTTTTTTTTTTTTTCAGCACAGCGTGAAGCGATCTACCACCTTGCACCGTGTGGCAGCCAATTTAACTCTATAAAATATCTGTGTGACATTTCAATAAAGTTTGTTTGAAAAAATTGAACAGTGTGATATGCCGATCACTGTGGTATTTTTCACTGGATCGCACCACACACCAGCTGCTGCCTTGTAGCACAGTGGCTGGTGTTAATGGACACTTGAAGCTAAACCCCTTTGAATCTTTCTAGCAGCTTGTTTAAAGTGACAGTCAGCATTCCCATTAAGATCTGTATTCATTTCCAAACGTGGGCTGAAGGCTTTAAAGGCTTTAAGAAAGCTGCTTGAAGCTTTCAAAAAAAATTGCTGAAATGTTCATTAAGGCTTGGTGTTCATATTGCTTTTGTGCATGCTGAAGCCCATGTGAACAAAGGGAGAAGCCATCTCCCTGTCCTAAATGTGCATTACATCATGGCCTGTCGACCCAGTAATGCCCATGGTTTTGGAATGGGATGTCTAACAAGCTCAAATCTGTGTGATGGTCAGGTGTCCCCAAAATTTTGGCCATATTCTGCACATTCAAAGACTTTGAAACCATCATAGGCAAGTCTTTAGACTTTGAGTATCATTGTGAAATATAAATGGCATGTGGTGTCTTTGGTCAATGTTGTCTAGAGTTTGGCTTCAATTCTTTAGTGTATCTAAATGTGCTATTTCATTTAACACTCCCCTCCCCCCCAAAGTGATGAAGCTACTTTCCAAATGTGCCCCCTGTGCTCCTTCAGCTAGAGAAGAGGCACTCTAACACAGGAAATGTGTCACCAGCCAGATCACCAGGTGACAATAGAGGGAAAAACATTTTTGGTTTTGGGTTTAATACCGCTTTAAATCTGCTCTATATGTTTGTGTTTTGAACCTTTATTCTATCCTTTCTGCTAAACACCCTTGTCTGTTTCTTTGTGTACAGGGCCTTATTAGCTTATAGCTCTTTGCCGCCCACCAACCGTCAAATGGGGGGCGGTGCGGCTCTCGTTCTGGGTGGGCGTCCTATGACGGCGCCCAGAACGCCCGCTCTCACCTGCCCCCTGGGGGCGCCCAGCGCGGCAATCATGGCCGCGCCATATTGCTAGGACACGGCGCGACCCTGATCTCTATAAAGAGCCACGTCCACGGCTCTTTTAACCATGTGATCGGCTGTGTCTAATCACATGTAAACACGAAGATGCCAGTAATCGGCGCTCCTCGCCTCACACTGACAGAGTGTAAGGAGAGGAGAGCCGATCAGCGGCATCTCCTCACAGAGGACAACTAGGCATGTAATCGGGGCACTGATAATCAGTGCCCTGATTACAATAAAGCGCCCACAGTACCAGCAGTGAGTGGCCACCAGTGCCAGCAAACAGTGCCCACAAGTGCCAGCAACCAGTCCCCTTTAGTGATGCCAGTCAGTGCTGGCTATCACTGCTGCCCATCGATGCCACCCATCAGTGCCCATCAGTACTGCCATCCGTGCCGCCTATCTGTGCCCACCAGTGCCGCCTATCTGTGCCCACCAGTGCCGCCTATCAGTGCCCATAAGTGCCGCCTCATCAGTGCCCATGAGTGCCACCTCATCAGTGCAGCCTATCAGTGCCCATCAATGCCGCCTCATCAGTACCCATCAGTGAAGGAGAAAATTACTTATTTACAAAATGTATTGACAGAAACTAAGAAAAACTTTTTTTTTTAAAATTTGATATGGGATTTGTACTGCGCCAAATGCGCTCCGTTAGGAACGCGTCTAGGCGCACAAAGACCATAAAATCAAGTGAGCTTTCCAAAAGAACGTTAAAAAAAAAAAAAAAATTTCAGTCTTTATTTTTATTTTTTTTAGGAAAAGATAAAAAACCCAGAAATGATTAAATACCACAAAAAGAAAGCTCTATTTGTGTGAAGAAAATGATGAAAATTTCTCATAGTTACAGTGTAGCATGACCGCGCAATTGTCATTCAAATTGTGACAGCCCGGAAAGCTTAAAAATGGCCTGGGCAGGAAGGGGGTGTAAGTGGCCGGTATTGAAGTGGTTAAAGGAAGCCGTAATAAGTGTGACCGTGAGATCGCTTTTATCGGGGGCCCTCCGTGCTCCGGTCGTTTCCACCGCTTACAGGAGTTGTCAGTAGCGGCGGAGCCGATCGGTTCCTCTTTGCTCACTGCCTGTATGCTGAGTGAGGGACTGATGGCCCCCGCTCGACTCCATAGCATTGGAGGGTGGAAGCGACGTCAAATGTCACTACCACCCAATACTCTTAAAGGGAATTTTTTTTTTCCCTCAAATGACATTTAATTTTTTTTTTTTTTTCTTATTATTGCATTTTAGTGTAAATATGAAATCTGAGGTCTTTTAGACACCAGATCTCACATTTAGGAGGTCATGTGATGTGCTTTTTCTATCACAAGGGATGTGTACATTCCTTGTAATAGGAATAAAAGTGAGCAAACATTTTTGGAATGGAAATGGGGTTCAAATCACACATGTGAGGTATCGCCACGATCGTTAGAGCCAGAGCAATAATTCTAGCCCCAGACCTTCTCTGTATCTCAAAACTGTAACCTGTAGAAAATTTTAAACGTCGCCTATAGAGATTTTTAAGAGTAAAAGTTTGCCGCCATTCAACGAGCGGGCACAAATTTGAAGCGTGACATGTTGGGTATCAATTTGCTCGGCGTATATTATCTTTCACAATATAAAAAAAAAAAATTGGGTTAACTTTACTGTTTTATATTTTCAGTTAAAAAAGTGTATTTTTTCCAAAAAAAGTGCACTTGTAAGACCGCTGCGCAAATACGGTGTGACATAAAGTATTTTAACGACCGCCATTTTATTCTCTAGGGTGTCTGAAATTTGTAAATAGAGTCTGAAAAATAGGCTTGGTCCTTAAGTGGTTAATATAAAAGATTTACTCCCTTATCTCCCTTCCACCCTTCATAAAGATTAATGTCTGACTCCTAGTTAAAATGCCCATATATCCTAATTCTGGGTGTATTTATTATTTTTATATATATATATAAAATTATTGCTTTCACAGTATAAATGAACCCCCTGTAGTAGCGATTATCTGCTTTTTTAATACTAATAAAGGCTAATTTTAGTTTTTTTTTAACCCCGTGATGACAGATGAAACAAAAAAAAAACATGCTGCTGCTAGTAAACGTCTTGGGCTTGGTTCACACCTATGCGTTTTTTAGTGATTTTTAAAGAAACACACTACAGTTCATTTAACATGGTTTCCTATGGGACGCGTTCAAATCTATGCTTTTTTTGGTTCAATAGACTTCAATCGAGAAACTGCAGAAAAGCATATAGTGCGTTTTTGCAGCAATTTGCGTTTTTTTATCTGCCCAACAACAAATTGGCCAAAAATAGGCATAAAAAAATGTGATTTGCAGTAAAATCACATGTGCAAAAACGCACAGCAAAAAGCACTGCAGAAACGGATCAAAAGCAAACTGCAATTTTCGGACGAGAATGTTCATTAAGAAAGAGCTTTGTACATTCGGTGAATAAAAGAATGTTGTTTGAAAAATTCTCTTGCTTTTAATTTCTGACCGAAAACCACTTGCATGGTCTGAAAATTCCCTTCACCAAGAAGTTATTCTGCTCCTTCAAATTTTCCAGTCACTGTGGTTGAAAATGAATGTTGATTTGACTCCATTAACAATTAGAAAATCAACGAACGTTCTTAAAGTGAAAATTTTTTGAAGGAAGACATTGCTTTTCTATGGCCAGTGTAAGTGACAGGAGGCGGAGGGAGCTTTTATCGAGCCACCTGCCTATGACAAGGGAGTCCGTCATACATAATATAGTACAGTTCTGTCTGAAAATCCACAAAACCGTCTTTAATTTTTTTTTTTTTTTTTTTCTTTAAATAAAAAATTTGATCTCTGAATCTGATGATATTTACGAGATTCAACCTCTAATAGTATATACAGTATATCTCTTCTGTCTGTTCTTCTCAGAGTGGATTAGAGATTTTGGTCCCTAACCATATGGCTGGTATTTATATTTACCACTGCATAGTGATATTTAAGAATAAATTGCCTTTTATTTTAAACTTTACATATTAAAGTGGTGTTCCACCCAAAAAAAAAAAAAATGCATGAATGTGCCTTAAAAAAAAATAAATGCATGAATGTGCCTAAATAAAAAAAAAAAATTGGAAATTTTTTTTTTAACTCACCCCTAAATGGCTGTTGCTAGGGGGTCCCTCGTAGTCTGCCTCCTTCAGTGCCTGGGCTGGTGACATCACTTCCCCTCAGCGCAGGAAGGGCTCAGCTCTGCCCCCTCTCTCTTGTCAATCATCTGGGACACATTACAGGTCCCAGATGACTGAGCGGCCAATCACGGCGCGCGGCGCCGCTCGCGCATGTGCAGTGGCACAGTTGCAATGCCGGTGCCGCCGAACGGAGGGGGAGACGAGCGGGGCTTCTATCCCCCGCATCGCTGGACCCTGGGACAGGTAAGTATCCAGTTTATGAAAAGTCAGCAGCTGCAGTATTTGTAGCTGCTGACTTTTTTATTTATTTTTTTTTAATGGGAACTCCTCTTTAACTAAATTATACACCACGCTTTTTTTTAAGATTATTATCCGATCAATCAAAACAATATAGTGGAATAAGTGAACTCTAGATGGACTTTTTAGGCACCACAATATACACAATATTTAAACTATAGTCCATCTATTGATACAAGGTTAAAAAACCAACAGACAACAGTGCAAATAAAATTGCTAGCAACATACGCTAGACAAACTACCACATAAGAACATCTCCACCACTACTCGTAGGCCATAATGTGAGCACTTAGAGGCCTGGTGTGGGTTGATGTCACAGGTGAAAGAGCTTGAAGGCTCAATGCTCTACATGTTTCGCGCTGACGTGCTTCTTCAGGAGCTTCGGGTAGGTACTATAGATGGTAGTTTCAGATTCCAGGGAGCACTACAATGCTCAAGGAGCGTGAGCCGGAGGATATAGCATCCGCAGCCACAATAAGCAATATGGTGTAACCATATCGAATATAGTTGATAGCAGTACAAATGGGGATTGTCAGGAAATAGGCTATACTGTCAGGTTACCCAGGTACCTCTACATTGTTTTTCACCCCAGTATGTCTCACAGGGTCTGTTATTCAGTCCAGTAAATTGAGAGAGACCATTGCTTAGTAGATGTGCTACACATGCACCTGTCCCCCCACTCTCCCGGGCAGCAAATGCATGTTTCACATCAACAGCACCACCTTGTGGCGATGCTTCTTTTTGTAATTGAATATAATCAAATTATTATTATTACTTTCGCATCACCGGACAAAAAGACCACCATCAGCAATTAGAGAAATGCCTCACTTTGATAGATGACTGGATGACCTTTAGTTCCCTCAAACTCAACGGGTCAAAAACAGAACTTCTGCTCCTACACGCTAACCAAAGTGCCAAAACCAAGACCCCGTGGACTCCTCCCACCATCTTAGGACAAACCATCTCTCCGCGCACCAAAGCCAAGAGTCTTGGAGTTATCTTTGACTCAGAAATGACAATGGATGCACAAATAGGATCAGTAGTTAGCGGATTTCACCATCTCCTCCGCCTGCTACGCAGACTCATCCCCTTCATCCCAGAAGAGGACAAAGCAGCAGTAGTCGGAACAATCATCAATTCCCGACTCGACTACGCAAACTCACTTTACATAGGATTACCCCAATATCAGCTTGCGCGCCTACAGGCCATCCAAAACGTGGCGGCAAGACTGCTAACCGGAAAAAAAACCTGGGAGTCCATCTCCCCATCCCTGAGGAGCCTACATTGGCTAACCCTAAAGAATAGGATCACATTCAAGACCCTCTGCCTCACCCACAAATGCATACAAGGTAACGCCCCTCAATACCTCAGAGAGAAAATAAAACACTACACACCCAATCGCAATCTGCGATCATCTAACCAAAACCACCTCCTCATTCCCAAATACCGCTACAAAGCAAGGGGAGAACGAAGATTCGCAGTCCAGGGGCCTCAGCAATGGAACGCTCTTCCGACTCACATCCGCATGGAAGAAAACTATCTGGCCTTCAGGAAAAAACTCAAGACCTACCTCTTCTAAGAGGATGACAGCACAAAACGCATTAGCGCCTTGAGGCGATTCAGTTCGCATTTGCAGCGCTTTACAAATCATTCATTCATTCGTCAAAACAATAATAGGCCAACTAATCGATTATGAAAATAATCGTTAGTTGCAGCCCTAAACATGATAATGTGAAATGTGCCCCCCGTCACCCAGAGAGCTTGGTTATGTGAATACCACCTTAAGCCCACCTCGTTGTGTGCCTCACTGTGCTCGCTCATCAGCTTTGGAGACCAAGATAGATGGAAGTTGGCCCAAGCTTGACGTAAGTTCCCGGCCTGTATTTGTGCAACTGTGCACCCCAGCATTTTGCAAGGTATAGGGTCAGGCACATGCAGACACCTCTAGTTATCTACATTTCATTTATATATGCATTTATGCCAAAGGCAGGTTTTCTTTAAAATCTGCTGTCTTCCTCCTCTGTTTTCTGCATGCTAGGCTTTATCAACCTCAACATCACTACATTCTTAGCTGATCTTGTTTGGATAAGGACTAAGCTTTGTTTTCATTGCAGCGTTCTACGATGGACACACATTCAATGGCGTTTTTAGATCTATTTATATCTTTTACGCACGAGAACCATTTTAAAGCCTCGTCAACCACATCTACAGTGGTGCTATGTAGATAGCTGCGGGGAACGTTGTTACAGAGCGACCTGCTTGCATTTCATATAGTAGATGCCTGGTGGAAATAGTAAGCCTTAATATATCCAGTTGAGAGCAGTTCCTGACTCCCCACATGGGTCTCCTGCAGCTGAAAAATTAACCTCTGGATCAGCAGTTGTAACTCTAACCTGCAGATGATCCTGGTGACATGTGAATGTCATTCACATTCTGGCTGGGTGTGATGACAGTGTGCGGTTGAACAGAATAAATGTAATCATGTGTTCTTAACACTCTGCTCTGTTTGTGGCAATTTGCTTTTATTAAGAAGAGCTATGTGAGATGCCCAGACATGAACGTACAGTGCTGCTAATGATGTAACTTGGAAATTTGAAGTTTGGACTTAGAGGAGTTCCAGCCTGGGGGAAAAAAAATTTAAAGTCAGCAGCTGCAAATACTGTACCTGCTGATTTTTAATATAAGGGAACCTTCCTGTCCAGGGAGCCCGCAATGTCAGCACCCCAAGCCCATCTGTCCATCAGCTCCGGGTGCAGGTGCCGGCATCTTCACTATAGGAAACAGCAAGTGAAGCCTTGTAGCTTCACAGCCTGGTTCCTACTGCGCATGCGTGAGTCATGCTACCCTTTTTGAATGGTCCCGCTGTCTTCTGGGACCTGTGCATCTCCCGGAAGGGGGGGGGGGGGGTAAGGAAGTGGGAGCGGGTACCTGGTTTTGACAGGTATCCACTCCTCCCCAAAATGTGCCAGATGTGCTTCCTCTTTTGGGTGGAGCTTTGCTTTAAGAGAAGTTCAGGATTGTAAATAAACAAACATCAAAGCGTTTGTTACCCTAAAAAAAGAAAAAAAAATCCTGTTCCCTTAAAACATGAATAACAGCACAGTGCTTTTGCTGTGTAATTTGGCCCCTTCTATCACCTAAAAAAACCTGGCTGGTGCTGCTCTCCCCCTGTAAACTGACCACGGTATATCATGGCTGCTGAGCCCTGACACCGTGGTCAGTTTACATGCCTCCATCATCCGCAACTCTCCTCTCACCCCTCCCCTCCTTGCCTGTTAGCTCCGTCCACTCCCCAGCCCTCCCCTCTTGCTGCTATCATAACTACACTATAAACACACAATCCCCACTGTAAAATAACATTATGTGCTCCAGTGTCTCTGTTATATAAAAACAATTCTGATCTGTACCCTATATCAGAGTATCTCCTGGCCCTCACGTGACTCTTCAGGTCGGTCTCCTCTGTCCTCCCCTCCCGCTTTAGCTGTCAGCCAATGAGAGGGGAGAGCCGAGGAGTCACGTGAGTGCCTGGAGACACTGTGATATAAGGTACAGATCGACAGCTTTTTTCTATAGAACACAGACACTGGGGCACATAATGTTATTTTACAGTGGGGATTGTGTGTTTATAGTGTAGTAGCTTAACAATAACTCTGTGCTGGGCTGTAGAGGGGGCGGGAGGGGCTGGCTTAGGCTCTCAGCTCTGTTTTTTAAACCTGCAAGGTAAAGTGATAATGCGCTAGTATGCATCGCATACTAGTGCATTATACAAAACTTGTGTTAAGACGAAGCCCTCCAGTGGCATGCCGTCATCGCTGACGGGCTTCCATCTTCACCCAGTCTTCCTTCCAGGTTTGTGCCCCCTGGCCATCTGATTGGCTGCGCTGCAATGACATCACTCCCACGCATACATGCGGGACCTGTTTTCATGGCATGGGACGCTGAAGGAACAGCACAGGCATGCAGCTCCTTCAAAATGCATGCGCCGTTGACATCACCGGCCCATTTACAAGTTAATATTTCCTAAACGGTGCACGTTTAGGAGATATTTACTGTACCTCTGGGGAAGCCTTATTATAGGCTTTACCTATAGGTAAAAATCAACCGTGGGAGTTTACTCCCACTTTAATAACAAACGGGTACTCAAACACAGGTAGATTATTTCTGGTAATTGGAAATTCCTTCTGCTAATAATTGTCCCTTGTATAGGCCCACATTGCCATTTGACTCATGCTGTGGCTGTATGATGTGATGGTTTGAGGGTAATCTCATCAGCTCTCAAATGATTGTTCCTATTGATTACCAAATTGTAAGTGTGATGGAGACCCACCTGGTTTGCATATATCTCTCAGATTTTTAATGGTCATAGTTTTTTTAAATCTGGATGCCAAGAAGCACAGAACACGTGGACAATCCAATTTACCTACATAAAGGCACTCATTTGTTCAGTATCTCTGCAGGCTTCTCTGTGGAATTTGTGGATTACTATTTTTTCTTAAATAATGAATGGGCAGCATGCTGAGCATGTTTAGTGCAAGCCCCGTCCCTTTCTGTCAATCCCTGCAACTGTATCCAACATAGAAGGGTTTAGTTGGACGTGGCTTTAGTTTTAAGAGATGTCTAAGGTCCTGATTACATGAAAACTGTAGGTTCAGTATTGTTAGTATATCAATCAGGCTGCTCCTAAACCAGGACTACCTATAATGCCGCGTACACACGAGCGGAATTTCCGACAGAAAGAGTTCGATGGGAGCTTTTCATCATATATTCCGACCGTGTGTATGGCCCATCTGACTTTTTCCGTCAAAAATTCAGACGGACTTAGATAGAGAACATGTTCTATATTTTTCCGACTGAACAAATTACTATCGGAAAAAAACGCTTGTCTGTATGCTGTTCTGACGCACCAAAAACGACGCATGCACTGAAGCAATTATGAGACGGAAGCTATTGGCTATTGAACTTCCCTTTTCTAGTCCCGTCGTACATGTTGTACATCACCGCGTTCTGGACGGTCAGAATTTGGTGTGACCGTGTGTATGCAAGACAGCTTGAGCGGAATTCCATCGGAAAAACCTTCAGAGTTTATTCCGACGGCAAAACCGGTCATGTGTAAAGGGCATTAGAGGACCTTGGGTCCAGACTTGAAGTGTAGAGGAAAAGGGGGACCAAAAAATAAGGAGCCAATAAGGTGGTTAGATGGAATTAAAATATTGGTCTAAATAGTCCTTGAACACTTAATTGTTGCCTTGCCATTTCACTCAGTCAAGGCTTAAAGGAAATCTAGACATTCAGTACCTTGAAACGTTTGAACATCCTGAGACATTCTGTACATTCATGCCCCAGATAAGGGGTATTCTATTACCCCCGAAACACACTGACTGATTGGCACTTATTTTTACCTAACCGTCTGCCTGATTTCTCCTTTTCTTTTTCCTATTTGTCGTCTTCTCTTTCTTTTACTTTCTACGCTTCAAGTTGTACCCAACATGACCTGTTATGAAATTGACATACAGCAGTGTACATAAGAGTTTATTTATTGGTGTCCCCTTGAGATTTAGGCTTATTTATATTTAGCCAAAGATATTGCAAGGGTTGGGGTAGGGTATGCTTGACAAGCAGAACATTTTGTTAGAATTTTATTGCTCCTCACTCAACTACCTATTTTTAAGGATTAACAAAAAAGTGGAATCTGTACAAGAAACATTGTTGCTGCTGGAGAACTGCCTCATTTCTGCTTCAGTTGACCTCCCTGCTGTCTATGCAGTCTTCATAGATCATCCACAGAAAAAAGAAAGGAACACCCTTCACCGACCCAGTGAATGAATATGTGAATGAGCGTGGCCTCAGCCAGGGCCGCTCCAGCCATGCCCCCTGACATGTTTCGCTCCACACACTAGGGCTTGATCAGAGAATTATAAATCATCCGTTTTATTTTTCTACACTGTTAATGATGACCATAGATTTTAGATGGTTGTTGCTTGAGCTCATTCCAGACTGTTTATATACTCCCAGGTATTCTATCTCCTGTTGTTCACCATTTTCTCATATATTTCATTAAAAATATTAAAAGAAAAAAACAAAAAGTGAATGTGAACATACTTTCGCAATAGTGTGGTGTTCAAAGGGATCTAACAGTCATAGGAGTGAAAAAATTGAGATGTGTGTAGCCACCCTTACTTAATGTGGAAGTTCCGCTTTTCTGCCTCTCGCACCCAGTAAAAGCAATTCCCAAATTTGGGTTTTCCCCACAAAAGTAATAGAGAGGAAATCTTCCAATGGGGACATTAGTTCTGGTGACTTGTGGGTCCCCAAGAAATTCCCTTAATTTACAGGGATTTCCTCTCACTTCCTGTTTGGCTATGGGACAGGAAGTGAAGGGAAATCTTCACAACGAGACACAAATGGTGAAAAAAAAATCTGACGGTTATTAACCTTCCCTTTATCCAAAATGGAAAAAAAAAAAAAAAAAAAAAGTTTTACTTATAGTTCTACTTTAATGCATAGAATGCATTCTGGTATAAAAACCTTAGAGGAGTTCCGCCTGCCCTTTTAAAAAAAAAATAAGTCAGCAGCTACACATACTGCTGACTTTTAACATTAGGACACTTCCCTGCCCTGGAGTCCAGCGATGTCGGCACCACAGCCAAAGTTTACATAAGCTGGTCAGGTGCTGCTGCTGCCGCCGCCATTGCTGGTAAGGGAACCACTTCACCGCCTGGTCCCTACTGCGCATGCGCTTATTGAGCTGCTCTCTCTCAATGGCCTGGCAGAATA
The DNA here is from genome assembly GCF_042186555.1 of Aquarana catesbeiana. Classification (NCBI taxonomy): domain Eukaryota; kingdom Metazoa; phylum Chordata; class Amphibia; order Anura; family Ranidae; genus Aquarana; species Aquarana catesbeiana. The sequence goes on from NC_133330.1 coordinate 294,556,894, forward strand.
GGAGGGAGGAAGAGGGAGCCGAGCTGCTGACGTACTTCGCCGCGGTCCAGTCTCCCAGAAGTGGGGCCAGGGTACCTGTAAAAAAAAACAGGTACCCCCCCCCCCCCCCCCCCCCCAAAGGTGCCAAATGTGAGGGGGGGGAGAGGAATCAGCTAAGCGGTAGTTCCACTTTTGGTCAAAACTCCGCTTTAAGGCTTTAGAACCACTTTAATGTTCTTTTTTCAAGGTTCTTTTGTTTTATCTGTTGATTCTGCCAGTAACACGTTTCCTGTCCTTGAAAGACAACGTACTTGTGTATCAGGACAACAAAAACAGGATAGAACTACAAGACTGTCTCTATTGTCTTCATAATATAGAGGGGCATCACCCTGTAGTTGTCAGATATTTGAAAACAATGTAAGTGATAACAGTAAGCAAAAAGCAGAGGAAGTTAGCAGCTTACAACATTTCTGACAAGAGCAAAAGGTATTCTTTTAATTTATCAAATAGATCTAAAAAAGTGCTGTCAATGTTATATATGACAGACCAAAAGGGACCAACTATGAAAAGCCTATTGTTTACATACCTTTCAAAAGTCTCTGTTTGAGACGAAACCTTTCCCACAGTTTAACCGCTTGTTGACCATATACAGTAAATATACGGCGGCAAGGTGGCTCCCCTGGGAAGGATCACCTGTACGTCCGGGTCGCGCATGAGCGCCACTGGCAACATGCTTACGCTGTGATTGGACAGCAGGAGCCAATCGGTGGGTCTGGCGGACGTGATGTCCGCCAGTACCCGCTGATCGTTCGGGACATTGGCAGAACAGCGGTCTGCTTATGTAAAAAGGCAGATCACTGTTCTGTGAGAAGAGAAGGTTGTGACCCTGTGTTCCTACACAGTTCCTCTGCTATCCCATAGTAAAAGCACCCCCCACACAGTTAGCAAGCACTCCCTAGGCACACGTTTAACCCTTTGATCACCCCTGATGTTAACCCCTTCCCTGCCAGTGTTAGTAGAGTGACAGTGCATATTTTTAGCACTTATCACTGCATTAGTGTCACTGGTCCCCAAAAAGTGTCACTTAGTGTCCGATTTGTCCACCGCAATATCACAGTCCCATTTTAAGTCATTGATCACCACCATTACTAGTAAATAAATTAATACAAATTCCATAAATCTATCCCATAGTTTGTAGACGCTATAACATTTGTGCAAACCAATCAATATACGCTTATTGGGATTTTTTTTTTTTTTTTACCAAAAATGTGTAGCAGAATACATATTGGCCTAAATGAAGACATTTTATTTTTTTTTTTTTTCCTTTTTTTTTTTTTTTTTTTTTATTGGATATGTTTTATAGCAGATAGTAAGAAATACTGTTTTATTTTTTTCAAAGTTGTCTTTTTTTTGTTTATAGCGCAAAAAGCTGCAGAGGTGATCAAATGCCATCAATAAAAAGCTCTATTTGTGGGGAAAAAAAATCAACATCAATTTTATTTTGGTACAGTGTCGCACAACTGCGCAAAGTTAAAGTAACCCAGTACCGTATCGCAAAAAAAAAGTGGCCTGGTCATGAAGGGGGTAAACCTTCCAGAGGGCTAGTGGTTAATAGCAAAGTTCTTATTTATGTTTATGTTAAATCTCCTTTTTAAATGGATAAAATTTAAATTTCATCTATGGCTTGTCGCTTTCTGTTTTGATGTATCGCTCCTTTAGTAGAACATTTACTCTAAATATATGTAATAAATGTGATAATAAGAGATTTTTTTTTTTATTGTCCGAAGCCATTAAAAAAATGAACTGTGACTGCATTTCATGTCAGAGATGGCAACCTAACTTTTTTTTTCTGCGCTGAAATCTAGTGCTCTGCAAGACTCGTCAATAACACATCTTCTCCAGGGGGCTGCGGTGGGGGCACAGCTAAAGAATGTTTTCAAGCTGTGATAGTGAAGCTGAGATTCACACAGAGGACAAACCCCCAGAAATCTCATTTTGCACATTAACAAGGGCACTTTTTGGTTTATTTAGTGCAGGAATAATTTTAACACTGTGAATTAATATGCCTGGTCTAATTAAAGAAGATGTTTATTTTAATCCCCATGGACTTATCACTTTTTGTAGCCAACTCTTTGGCAGTGCCGCATGAAGGCTGTTGTAATGTATTTTTTGCAATTACTCTCGGAGAAAAAAAATAATCAGGTGGCCGGTGTTAGTGTAGCATGTGTTATAATTATCTGGGATAGTGCAATTGTTTTCAGCATTTTTTTAAATGTTTTTATTTTTGGAACTTGATATCTTAATCCAGGTATATCATCACAGCTCTGTAAGGTATCTGATAGTGTATTGTGTAAGTTTTCTTTCAGTCCCTGTTTTAAAAGGAACCTGTCAACAAAGCACACATTGAACTGACACAATTGGTCTGCCCATAATTTTTATTGTGGAAGTATTATGGAGGTAAAAGTATTAGGACCCTTTCACTTAGAACGTTTTGATCAGTTCTGCCTGTTAGTTTTTTAGGTGGACCTGATCGGACTGTCCATTCACCCTTATGGACCGGCGGGTCTAAACGGACTTGTCGCCATTTAAACCCACCTAACTCCAATCCGATCCAGTCTGCTAAAAAAAAAGAAAATGGAAGAGAATCGGTCCTCCTCCATCTAGGTCAGTGATGGCGAACCTTGGCACCCCAGATGTTTTGCAATTACGTTTCCAATGATGTACTGGACGGGGTTGCCAAGCTGTTGTATCTCTTCATATGAGACAATAACTAGTTCCCTCTTGGCACCCCGGGCTTCTTACAGACCTGTTTTTTTGGTCTATATTGACCCTGAGCCTTTTCCTTGGGTTCCTCTTGGCCGGTTCTTGTGTGCAGCTCAGTGTCCGCTTTCCAATTGGCTCAGACATCAGTGTGCAGTACTACATCTAGCTCTGTCTCTCAACAAACATCCCCTGAGGAAGCCCTAGTGGGCGAAACATGTCCGGATACCATTGCTAAAAGACCTCTGTTCATGTGTCAACTAGATGTATATCCATATCTGCGCAATGTCTGTTTAAGCCAACATTTCTACTCTTTTAATATATTTGTCTGTTTTCTATGTAATAAATTTTGACTATTTTTATACTGTTGGTGTATTGCCAGTCTATTCCTATATCAGGCACCCAAAAAATCCCACCAAATTCTCTCCTTTATACATATCTACTATTCAGAGATGTTGGTGCCTTCGCCCTGACACTGTCACCCATCCATATTAATTACTAATGATGTAGTGTAGATGAGCATCATGGGAAATGTAGTTCCAAAACAGCTGGGGTGCCACAGTTCGCCATCACTGGTCTAGGTAGATCGGATTGGAGAGCAGTCGGGTGTAAACAGACAGTGGAGTCCATTTACCCCCCCGGGCCGCCCATAGAGCAGGGTGGACTCTGTCCGTGTCTGCTTTGCAGAAACTGTGCGGACACGGACCTGTCATCTGCCCGCTCTGCTCTGATCAGCAGGGGATCAGCGGACAGATCTACTGCTTATAATAACAGAGTCTGCCACAGGTGAAAGGGGCCTTATGTTTATAATGATTTCATTATTTTTGTCCTTATTTTGGGATTAGTGCTAAGAAATTACAGTGAATGGTTAATTTAAAGCCTATGCAAGGCCATTCAACATTTTTCGTGTATTTGGTTACATTTTCCAGACTTATAAAGGAGCTACAGGGGTATCAAAGTGGCAGCATATTGGCAGTTGGTGTCACTAAAACATATAACACAATAAGAAAAACAAGAGATAACTATCTCTAGTAGCTTATACAGTATTAGTTGTAATTTAACATGTAATAAGATGGAATCTCAAGGGGCGTAGAGTTTAGGAGAGACCTGCGTAACACAATATGTTAATGGGGAAATGGCATTGGTTGCTGAATTTAGTTACTGAAAAGATATTGGGGTTGATTTACTAAGGCCAAATAAACTCTACTTTGCAAGGGCAGTTGCACTCCTTTTCCTAAGTAAATGTGTTAAAGCTTCACTTTTTAAAGAATGCCTAATCAGGTGGGGGATAAAAAATAAATATAATTTTTCCTGCACATGGATGGATGATGGAAATCAGCAGCACTTTACCAGATTTACTAAGCTCCGGGTAAAATGAGTGCCCTTGCAAAGTGCTCAGTCTGTTTGCTTTTAGTCAATCCAACCCGCTGATTAAAGAAAGATGAAACTGGTCATCTACTGCTGTGGTTCTCAACCTCAGTCCTCAAGTACCCCCAACAGGCCATGTTTTCAGGTTTTCTTTATCTTGCACAGGTGCTTTAAATCAGTCAGTGGCTTGGTATTTTGGAAAGCAATTTTATCTAAGAGAAATTCCCAAAACATGGCCTGTTGGGGGTACTTGAGGACTGAGGTCAAGAACCACTAATCTACTACATATGTCACTAATCTATACTTGATATATAGATAAGATCATGTAAACGATTGGTACCCCTTATTGGTAGTAAATTATTCATTAATACCTCAATTTTATCTGTCCTTTACCATGAGTTAGTTCATTAAACAGATAATGCAGGATTACACTAAAGCCAATCGGCATGTTGATCTCCTTATGGAGCCTACACAATCATTGGCTTCTGCTCATGGAGTATGAAAGTAAGCCCAACTCACTGTATATAGATTAGATGACGGGGAAAGACTGAGCCTTTAAAGGTAAACCTATTCTTTTTAATGTTAATTATTCAGATATCACTGGGTTACGGGTAAAGGTTGGTTTTGGGGTTGAGGTCAAGGTTAAAGTGATTGTAAAGTCTCCTTTTTTTCTATTAAATAACAAACATGTTATACTTTCCTCCTCTGTGCAGTGGATTTGCACAGGGCAGCCTGGATCCTCCCCTTCTCGGGTCCCTCTTTGCTGCTCCTATCCCTCCGGTCGAGTGCTTGCTATGGGGGCACCCGAGCTGAGCTGCAGCTCTGTGTGTCCATTCAGACACAGAGCTACCGTTGGACCCTACCCCCTTTCTCTCTTGATTGGCTAACTGACTTTGACAGCCGCGGGAGCCAATGCCGCCACTGCCTTGTCTCAGCCAATCAGGATCAGAGTCTCGGATGGCCGAGGGACTCTTGGACATCTCTGGACAGGGATGGGTTTCAGGTAAGTATTAAGGGGTGGTGGGGAGGCTGCTATACACAGAAGGTTTTTTGATGTTAATGCATAGAATACATTAAGATAAAAACCTTTATAACTCTTTAAAGGGCTGCTTTTAGCAGTGAGGTTTTGCTATTCACTCAAGGCCAGGCTTAAAGTTTTTCTTTAAGCTTTAGGGTTAGATTTAGGCAGTAGTTAGAGGTTGTAGGTAAGGGGAAGTCAATTTAATTTTTTTAAGATTATAGATTTAGTTCACTACACCTAAACAAGTTTCAGATTTTCAAATGTGTTCAATGTTCTTTTCCGGGATATATTACGTAATTGTGTATGCTTTAGAAAAGCCAAGCTTTGCCACTACCAGTAACGTACCACCACAGGAGTTGCTGAATTGGGTGCATGCAATATGAAAATACAAATCTGGAGCTTAAGTCACTGCTCTCTAACAATTTGTTACAAATGCCTCAATGTGGGTTGCAATAATGCGCAAATTGATTTGTGGAAGCAATTGCTAGAGTTCTGACGCCACCGCCAAGTTGAAGTGACATTTGTTTTAGCCTGCTGGGCTGTAAGCAAATTCGATTCCTGATGAGAAACGCAGGCACATGTAAAGAGACAAAGATGAGAACCTGAGTGTGGCACATTTCACCTCAGCTTGTCATTGCTGTGCAGGTTTAACATGGGAAGGAGGGTGGAGGGGGGTGCTTTGCTTATGTCATGCCATTAGAGTTCCCCTCTACCCTGCTTTAGTGTAAGTTATGCTGTCACTCAGCACAATACAGTGAGAGCTGTAGGCACAGACTCGAGGGTTCAATTTTCAAGAGTCGCTGGTCGCTTTTGTGTGTTAACTGCTCTCCCTTTACAGGTGAATAAAGATAACCTGCCATGTTTCTAAAGATTTCAAACAGCAATAGAGGGCATAGTATACCCAACTCTTTGGTGGCCCGTGCCTCTGGCCTTTGCTCTCTTCCAGAGCTGCAGTTTCTTGGGGTATTCTGCTTTTCCTTTTTTGGAACTTCCATGTATAAAGTTTTCTTTCTGTTAAAAGAACGCTGTTTTAATTAAACTTGATACAGCTCATCACAGTAGTAATTTTTCTTCATCATTGTGCAGTTGAGTGTTCAGAGGTATACGCTTTGACCCAGACTCCATGATGCTTGTTAGTTTAATCTGCCCTTAGATTTTTCAGGTCAGACCATCCTACATTTCAGCATCTGCAAGTACAACAATGCGACCATTGTACATCACCTATCCTGATCTGTTAAAGTCCAAGCAGATATCCACTGACCATGCAGAAGGCCCTCTAGACTGATTTTTGTCTGTGATCTTTTCTTTACCACTAATCCTTCTGTGTAGGGGCACCATTAAAAGTTTCTTCAATAAGTAAATATACAGCTGTAGCTTTTAGGCATTTTGGCTATCTGAAAACAAAAAGTGGGGAGGGCAAGAGAAGCGCAACAACCGTAGTTTAGCATGTAAAGTGCAATTTTATTTGAAAATATAAAAGCGCACTCACAAAGTCAAAATAGAGCTCAGCCTGACAGGTAGCCTCTGGGACATGTTTCAAGCAACCTTGTTTCTTCAGAAGAAGTAAGGTTGCTTTGAAACGTGTTTCGGATCCTACGCCAGCATTTTTTGACTACATAAGATGGCCTCATACCCTGGGTTTTGTGTTCCATCCATGGCTTTGGCTTTCCAGTGACAGCGGTTCCTTGCTTCCATTTCATCTCCTCTCCCTTGCCGGTGGCCAAGGCAAGGCATCTTGTTGGTGTGTCTGATCTCTGTCCCAGAGGCTAACTGACTGTCATGCCGAGCTCAATTTTATCTTTGTGAGTGCTTTTTTATATCTTCTATTAAAATTACACTTTGCATGCTACACTATGGTTGTTGCACTTTACTCCCACTCCCCACTTTTTGTCTCCTACAGCCACACAGAACACCCATGCTGGAATGAAGCAGCACTTCCAGAGTCAGATTAGTAGTGTGTTGTTTAGCGCTTTGGGCTACACACAGCATCTAGCTTACATAGGCTTCATCTGCCATTTTGTTTCATATTGTATCATACTTTTTTATATTGTTTCACACTGTTTTAAATTGTTTCACACTGTGAACTTGCATCCAAATCAGAGGGGAAAGATTTCTGAGCCACGCACCTGTGTATGGGGGTGGTTTCAATTCAAGGGCTTGGTGCGCTGGGCTTATTCTGTGTGTTTCGACCATTGTTCCATTTTGGCTATCTGACTCCTTAAGTTTCAAACATGGCCTTAAAAAAATATAAATGTAATAAATTAATATAATCCAGAGTTGGGGGGGGAGGGGGGGCATGGGTGGTATGATTTTATACAAACATTTATTTAGAATCAGAATTCCGAATTATAATGCTCTCTGAATAATTGTATTTAATAAATACAGTTCTCCACCTTATTCCAGTTACCGTTACTGTGCCGCCTAGTGATATTTATGCCTTTTATATGTCAGGCTCTTTGTGATGCCAATTTTGCAATTATACCAGTTTTGGCTTGTTTTCTAAGCTGTCAGTAGAAAGATAAGACATTGTAATGTAATACCAAGTCTTATATTTATACACTTCTATAATCCTCCTGCTAGCATTTAGAAGTGTGCATTATTGGCCTTTAAAACACAATGATGTACCAGGCAAGATCTGGCTTAGAAACCAAACTATTTTAAGTTCAATTCTGACTTATCAGATTTCCTAAAATGTAAGCCTATTTCAAGAGTGAAAGTTGATTTCTTGAAGGGAACCTTTCATGGGAGAAGCTTGAAGGATGCCATTGCTGGCTTCTCGTTCTGGAGATTGTTCTGCTAGCTGCTTGGCTGCTATACTGACATTGTTGCTTCAAGTATGCAGATAGAGACTTCTTACTTTTCTCTGACTTTCCCAGACTTCATATTTGTTCTGATTTAGGGCTCATTTGCACCAGATGCGATAGGGCTATGCTGGCAGCTTTTTCCATGTATAGTCAAGGCAAAGTGCCTTGTTTCCTATGGTGTCAGTTCACACCACAGTGTTGCTCTGGTGTTGGCTGGAAAAAAAGTACTGCATGCAGTACTTTTTTAGTGTAGCAGGTTGCAATGCAAACCATTACATTGTGATAATTTCAGTAAAGTTCTGTAAAAGAAAAGGCAAGCTAGTATTGATAAAATGACAAAACTGGCATTTGGGATGCATGGAGGGTGAAAGTGGCAGCTTGAAGCAGAGTCTAACCACCTGACAGTTTAGTTTGTTGACAAATAGGGTTGATTTACTAAAATTGGAAAGTGCAATATCTGGTGTAGCTGTGCATGGTAGCCACTCAGCTTCTAACTCCAGCTTTTTCAATTAAGCTTTGACAAAACAAAAAACCTGGAAGCTTTAGTAAATTAACCGCAATGTATCCATTTTAATTTAGACTTGCATGCTTATATGAAGTCTGACTTTAATTGTAAAAACACGAGTCCCAAGCATCGGAAACTGCGAATATGCACACTATGTTGAGGAACCAGAACTAGTGCAGCTGTCAGAATGCATAGGAAGGATGCAGCAGTAGACCAATAACAAGATAGACAAGACAGCACTCTATAGACTGGTTAATATGGATTCAATGAGCCGTAGGGAATCAAACCCAAAGTATACTCAAGGTGAGCCAGGAAAACCAGCATAACCATTTATTGTCCACTATGAGGAGGGTAAAACAATAGGAAGATTAAAATCCAATGTTTAAGATAAACGATACCACGTTGGAGGCTTGTGGGTATTGATGGGCTAATTTCTTCAGGTTCAACATCCAGGGGTGCATGGGGAAAGGCGCCTCTACCCATTCCCTGGAAGGTGGACTCGGGCTGCTCGAGGATGTCATCCGGGCACACCCGAGAGTCCCGGCTTGGCTTCTCGAGTGGCCCAAGTCCACCTTTCAGGGAATGGGTAGAGGCGCCTTCCCCATGTACCCCTGAATGCTGGACCTGAGGAGATTAGCTCACAAGCCTCCAGCATTGTATCCTTAACTTAAACATTGATTTCAATCTTCCTATTGTTTTACCCTCGACATCGAGGACAACAAACTGTTATGCTTATTCCAGCTCACCTTGAGTTTACTCTGGGTTTGACTCCCTATGGCTCATTGAATCAATAATAATAACCAACTAGTCTATAGAGCGTTGTCTATCTTGTTATTGACTATGTTTGTGTATATATATATCTATCTATATATATATATATATATATATATATATATATATATCAGTATCTCACAAAAGTGAGTACACCCCTTACATTTTTGTAAATATTTTATTATATCTTTTCATGTGACAACACTGACGAAATGACACTTTGCTACAATGTAAAGTACAGCTTGTATAACAGTGTAAATTTGCTGTCCCCTCAACACACAGCCATTAATGTCTAAACCGCTGGCAACAAAAGTGAGTTCACCCCTAAGTGAAAATGTCCAGATTGGGCCCAGATTGTCAATATTTTGTGTGGCTGTCCTGTTAAACCGCTGTATGGGCTTGGCCACCGTGCTGCAGCTCAGTTTCAGGGTCTTGGCAATCTTCTTATAGCCTAGGCCATCTTTATGTAGAGCAACAATTCTTTTTTTTCAGATCCTCAGAGAGTTCTTTGCCATGAGGTGCCATGTTAAACTTCCAGTGACCAGTATGAGAGAGTGAGAGGGATAACACCAAATTTAGCACACCTGCTCCCCATTTACACCTGAGACCTTGTAACACTAACGAGTCACATGACACTGGGGAGGGAAAGTGTGTGTGTGTGTGTGTGTGTATGTAATATATAGATATATATGCACACTATTACCCAAAGTATTGGGATGCCTGCCTTTACACGCACATGAACTTTAATTGCATCCCAGTCTTAGGCCCCATACACACTGCAGATTTTTGTCTTCAGATTTATCAAAACCATGTAGTGCAAGGGTCTGCCTTATTGCATACAAATTGAAACTCTTAAGGTTTGACCTCATATTAGATAGTTTTGGTAAATCTGAAGACAAAAATCTGCAGAAAATCGAATAGTGTGTATGGGGTCTACATCCGTAGGGTTCAATATTGAGTTGGCACATCCGTTGCCGCTATAACAGCTTCAACTCTTCTGGGGGAAGGCTGTCTACAAGGTTTAAAAGTGTGTCTATGGGAATGTTTGACCATTCTGCCAGAAGCACATTTGTGAGGTCAGGCACTGATATTGGACAAGAAGGCCTGGCTCACAGTCTCCACTCTAATTCATACCAAAGGTGTTCTATCGGGTTACATAGTTGGTAAGGTTTAATAAAGACAATAGTCCATCCAGTTCAACCTGTGTAGGTGTGTGCAGAAAAATAATTTCCCATATCCCCACATATTGTTTTTACTAAGGTGCCCGTCCAAGAGTCTTTTAAAACTATCCATACTTCCTACCGACACCACCGATTGTGGAAGAGAGTTCCACATCCTTACTGCCCTGACAGTGAAAAACCTCCATTGCAGCTTAAGGTTAAACCTCTTCGATTCCATTCTCATTGTGTGGCCCGCGTCCTCTTACACTCACTGGAACTGAAAAGTTTCTTATGTTGCGATCACCGTTGAGATATTTGTATATTGCTACCATATCTCCTCTCAAGCGTCTCTTCTCCAGGGGGAATAAATTTAGAGCTTGTAGTCGTTCCTCATAATTGAGGTTCTCCAGCCCCCTATATTAATTTAGTTGTCCTTCTCTGGACTTGCTCCAGCACATCCCTTCTGAGGACTGGTGACCAGAACTGGAAAGAATACTCCAGATGTGGCTGAACCAGAGTTTTATGGCAGCATAATTGTTTTATCTCTGGAGTAAATTCCCTTTTTAATGCATGCTAATATTCTGCTGGCTTTGGTAGCCGCAGCTTGACACTGCATGCTATTCCCCAGTCTGTCTTCTACTAGGTCCCCTATGTCCTTCTCCATCCTAGAAGCCCCTAGGGGTTCTCCCCCTAATGAGTAGCTTGCGTTTTATATTTTTACCCCCCAAGTGCATTACCTTACATTTTTCAATGTTAAACTTTATTTGCCATGCAGTAGCCCACTCCATTAATTTATTCAGGTCCTCTTGTAAAGTTTCTTTATCCTGCTGTGTTGTTATTGCCCTACATATTTTTGTGTCTTCAGCAAAAACTGAGATTGGGCTACTTCTCCCATCCTATATCATTTATAAATAAATTAAACAGAATCGGTCCCAGTACAGAGCCTTTGAGTACTCAACTGACCACTCTAGACCATTCTGAGTACACGTTATTTATCACCATCCTTTTGGAGGTGCCCCCGTAGCCAGTTATTAGTCCAAGAACAAACATTCTGGTCCATGACTACAGACCTCAGCTTGCAGATTAAGCATTTGTCGGAGACTGTATAAAATGCTTTTGCAAAATCTATATACACCACATCCACTGGCATACCTTTGTCCAGATGGCAGCTCACTTCCTCGAAGAATGTTAATAGGTTGGTTTGGCAAGAGCGACCTTTCGTAAACCTGTGCAGATTACTGTTAATGATTAATAATGGTGCGCTTATTCAAAAGTAAAAAATGTCAATCTCCACATCTAAACAATAAAAAGGTGCAAAAGTAAAAATAAAAAACACACACTATAAATCCAAATAATTAAACAAGTCCAGGGGTATGTGATGATTCTGAAGATAAATGAATGTCCCTCTTGCTTGTAAATAAGTGATGCAGTTGGTGCCTCAAATTATTTACCTCCACCAGTCACCTCTGAGTGAATTGGCCGCTCACCTCAAAAAAAGACCCACCAGGGTCTATTCAAGCCTTGAGTGTTAGTAAAAGAAAATTTTCAGCCATCAGGAACACCAGCTCCAATAATAAAAGACCCACTCTTTATATGCAAATTGATCCTTAAGTAACGCTCAAAATATATAGAAAGAGTTAATTGCGCAATACTGTTTAAAATTAGATTTATTTAAACATAAAAATGTGCACTTACAATTTCCACTATTTGTACTGAATGCAAATATTTCCAAGCTGGGAGCTCCTCGCCTCCTCACAGCTAATTCCGATGTACCAGACACCGGAAGTGATGTCACCAGCTCCATCCAACGCGTTGCGTCACTTGTCATGTGACTTAATGACACTGTTTTCCTCATCAAATTCTTGGATATGGTCCCTTATCCCCTCAAATAAACTACCGACATTAGACTGACAGGCCCATAGTTCCCAGGAATATATCTCTGCCCTTTTTTTTTTTTTTTTAATATTGGTACCACGTGGGCTTTTTTCCAATCAGCTGGTACCAATCCTGTCAGTATGCTGTCCATGAAGATTAGGAATAGCGGTCTTGCTATAACCTGACTGAGTTCTTTAAGGACTCTCAGGTGTAAGACATCCAGTCCTGGTAATTTATTTATGTTTAGCTTCTCTAATCCTTTCCGGACTCTGACCTGTGTTGGCCACAAGGGTAGATCTTGTGACGTGTCACTAACAATATAGTCCTGGTCGGTGTACCCATCCTTTTCCTATGTGAAGACTGAGGAGGTCAGGGTTGAGGTCATGACTCTTTGCAGGACAGTCACGTTAATCCACCCCAAACTTACTCGTCCGTGTCTTTATGGACCTTGCTTTGTGCAATGGTCCAAATCATTTGGTGGAGGGAATTATGGTGTGGGGTTGTTTTTTAGGGGTTGAGCCTGGCCCTATAGTTCCAGTGAAGGGAACTTTTAATGCATCAGCATACCAATACATTTTGGACACTTTTATGCTCCCAACTTTGTGGTAACAGTTTGGGGATGGCCCCTTCCTGTTCCAACATGGCTGCGCACCAGTGCACTAAGCAAGGTCCATAAAAACATGGATGAGCGAGTTTGGGGTAGAGGAAATTGACTGGCCTGCCCTCCTGACCTCAATTCGATAGAACACCTTTGGGATGAATTAGAGCAGAGACTGTGAGCCAGGCCTTCTTGTCCACATCAGTGCCTGCCTCACAAATGCGCTTCTGGAAGAATGGTCAAACATTCCCATAGACATACTCCTAAACCTTGCGGACAGCCTTCCCAGAAGAGTTGAAGCTGTTATAGCTGCAAAGGGTGGGCCAACTCAATATTGAACCCTATGGACTAAGACTGGGATGCCATTAAAATTCATGTGCGTGTAAAGGCAGGCGTCCCAATACTTTTGGTAAGTGTGTGTGTGTGTGTGTGTGTGTGTGTGTGTGTGTGTGTGTGTGTAATCTTGTTACAATGGCATCTGAAAGTCGGTGGGATATATTAGGCAGCAACTAAATATCAGTAGGCATTCACAAGGTTTCACAAGCCATTGTTGATTGCCTTCTTTTAGGTTGCCATTCGCAGGAACTTGTCAGCCAGTAGCAAAGTTCAGACTGTTGACACTGGCGTGGGAAGTGTAGCTCTCTTCTCTTACCGTCCGTTTTGTTGACCATTGTGATCAACATAGAAAGAAACAGCCTGCAGCTTTATTACTTTTCAAAATACGAAATCCGAAAAGCGACAGACTGGGGTGGCCAAAAGAGATGAAATTGCTGAGGGGCTTTGAGTGGCAGCCGTACATCAAACCTCGCGGGGGTTTGACAGGCAATGGATAACGTTATTAGACGCTTCTCGCCATAATTGCTGACATTTATCCAGTGTTTCACAGTATTTGCTAATGTATTAATGCAGTCAATCTCTGCCAGACTTCACATGCCTCCTTAGCCCTCGCTTCTGTGGGATCCACCAATGCCTGGACGCAGGATGCGTTTTATCGGCTGGTTGCCGTAGTGACAGAGCCCAAAGATAAGCCAAGACAGAGCCCTTTTGTGATTGCTTTTCAGGTGACATTCAGCGGCAGCTTGTGTAGAGTGTCCTTTTATAGTTCCAGTAATTCAGAAAATGGTATCCACTTTTCACTTAACTCATTCTGTGCTATAGAGACAAGGAAGAATAAACCGTATCTTTCGGGGTATAGCAGAAAATGAAGCTGATACAATTTCATATTCATAATTTCAAAAGCAGATTTTTTTTTTTTAATCTTATTTGAACATTTTCTGATGCTGATTAGGATATAAGAACTGATGGTTGATTGATATGGACAGCAAGGACTTTAGTTTGTGTCATTAATTAGCCAAAGCAGGTTGCGCAGAAAAAAACTTTTTTTTTTTTTTGCCACAGTGGTCACTGGGGGGCGCACTCGCTCATCTGGGGCTGTTCTAACTTCTGCCTCTAGGAAGTTGAACACCTTTAGTCTTCGTTCTCACTACTGTAATTAATTTTCGTGTGTTGTTCTTTACACATTGAGCAGCCCATTCATTTCAGTAGGCTGCCCTACACGTAACAAAGAAACTTTTTTGAGCTTTGTGCATTTTCATGCATAATACTGCATGTATTGAAGGGAGTGGAGGGACCACCGATATCGAATGCCCCCATAGTTATCCTGTGGGTCATGCCACCTCCCAGGCATTCCGTCAGTTGGCAGCACTCTGCCCTCTCCCCTGAAGCCAGCTGCTGGAGAGATCATGCATCTTCTTTTTACAGGGTAGTAGGTATACGAGTTAGAAGGGGGGTGGGAACCGTTTTAAACATAGTTTGTTCTAGCCTGGACTTTTACTTTAAGTATGCCTACAGTTCTTACTAAATAACATTAGTGGTTCACTTATATTTACCTATTGCATTAAAGTGGTTGTAAACTTTTTTTTTTTTTTTTTTTAAACTTAAAGTGGATGTAAACCTGATTCCTGAAATCTGACCTGGGCACATCTATCTGTAGTGTTTTCTTATCTCTTTCCAAAGCCCTGAGTCCCGAGTCTTTATGCTGCTTCGTTCCTCTCTTATCAGCATGACAACTTCTGACAAGTTCTCAAGTTCTCCGACAACCGAGAAAAAAACAGCCTGAAATTTGTGTCGGGTGGGTGCTATAAATAGATTAGCAGAGAGCTTGTCTATTCACAGCACAGCTCTGCACATTCCTTTCTTCCTCTGCCTATGTGGAGGGGGGGGGGGGGGGTGCCTTTCCTTTAATCTGCTGTCACACAAGTGTATGCCAAGACTTCACTCCCAGTGCTGAAAAGGAAGAACAAATTCTAACACAATGTGCACATTCTAAACAATATAGCAAGCTGAAGCAGATATACATGTAAAACTTTTATGTAGGAGGATTTGTTTCATCTCTGTGTATCATCTGAGGCTGTTCACTTCACTGGGTATATGTGAGGTTTTACATCCACTTTAAAGGATAATAATATTTTGCAGATAAAAATAAAAAAATGTGCATTTGTTATTTTGTGTTGCAGGAGCCTGAAAGCATTGCACCAGCGATCAGCAGATTGTTGATGCCATGCAGGTCTTCTGCAGATCTGTCAGTGTATAGACCTGCCCATACCTCGTACAAGGAAGCCGATACATGCTGACTGGGGGAATGAATGAACTACCTCAGTGCTCACATCCCCATGGTAGTTCACTGAAAACTACAAGCTGACAGCCACTAAGGCTGCTGGACCTTGTCATTTTCCATTTACAGAGCACTGTTAATGAGTGACGCGACCAGGTGGGCAAAGCCCCGCATGGCCACGTGTTTTATTTTTTTACGTTTTGACAGCTAGAGGGTGGAGAGCAACCCCTGCTAGCTGGCATAGTGGCAATTGGGGAGGTGCAGGTGCCAGTGCATTCATACCATGTAACATGTTATGAAAGGTGAACTTATTCTTTAAATAATAAACAAGTTATACTTGCCTGCTCTGTGCAAGAGTTGTGCAGAGTGGCCCTCAGGCTGGGTTCACACTGGTCCGACACACGCTCCGACATTGGGAGCTCATGTCGCATGACGTGTGAAATTTAATGTTTCCCTATGGGAGCGGTCCTAACTGGTCCGACACAAGTCGTTCCGACTTTAGAAATGCTCCCTGTACTACTTTGATCCTACTTCAGTCCATTGACTATCATTGAAGTCGGATCAAAGTCGGATCGCCGTCTCGCATGATCCGACTTCAGCATGTGACTTTTGCTCAGATGATCTTGAGGGGGAACTTCGTGCCAAATTTTAAATAAAAAACCGGCATGGGTTCCCCCTCCAAGAGCATACCAGGCCCTTGGGTCTGGTATGGACCTTAAGGGGAACCCCCTACGCCGAAAAAATGGCGCGGGGGGTCCCACCCAATCCATATCAGACCCTTATCTGAGCACGCAGCCCGGCCGGTCAGGAATGGGGGTGGGGACGAGCGAGCGCCCCCCCTCCTGAGCCGTACCAGGCTGCATGACCTCAACGTGGGGGGTGGGTGCTGTGGGGCAGGGGGGCACCCTGCGGGCCCCCCGCCCCAAAGCACCTTTTCCCCATGTTGATGAGGACAAGGGCCTCTTCCCGACAACCCTGGCCATTGGTTGTCGGGGTCTGCGGGCGGGGGGCTTATCGGAATCCGGGAGCCCCCTTTAATAACGGGGCTCCCAGATCCCGGCCCCCCACCCTTTGTGAATGGGTATGGGGTACATCGTACCCCTACCCATTCACCTAGGGAAAAAAGTGTCAATAAAAAAACACACTACACAGGTTTTTAAAGTAATTTATTAGACAGCTCCGGGGTCTTCTTCCGACTTCGGGGGTCTCTCCGGCATCTCCTCCCGGTGTCCTGATCTTCTGCCGGCTCCTCCGCTATCTTCTGCAGCTCTATTGCTAGCGGTGGCCCGGACTTCTGCCTTCTTCTCTTCTTCCAATGTTGACACGACGCTCTCTCCGGCTGGAATGCTCTCTGAGCGCTCCGCAATGGACTTATATAGGCGGTGACCCCGCCCCCTTATGAGGTCACTGTCCCGTCATAAGGGGGCGTGGTCACCGGGTGACGTGTGAAATTCAATGTTTCCCTATGGGAGCGGTCCTAACTGGTCCGACACAAGTCGTTCCGACTTTAGAAATGCTCCCTGTACTACTTTGGTCCGACTTTGATCCTACTTCAGCCCATTGACTATCATTAAAGTAGGATCAAAGTCGGATCCTTGTCCTAAACCATCCAACTTTGGCATCCGACATTGTGTTATTTCCTGCCCCCTCCCATTGTGTGTTAGTTTTGATTGGTCAAAGGACAAGTGTATTATCTGAAAAGTCGGATCAAAGTAGTATCCTGTTCATGAAAATCGGATGGCTGTAGGACCAATGTAGGACTGATGTCGCATAGCAAAGTAGGATGAAAGTCGTAATACTGTCGCGTAGTATAGTGTGAACCCAGCCTTAGGGTCTCCTGCCGGCACTCTTGGCTCCTCCTCTTCTCTGTGTGCCACCATAGGAAGCGGCTTCCTATGCTGGCATACATGCTTCCTATGCTGGCATACATGCAGGCTCACTCCTGAGCCAGGCTGTGTGCGTCTATAGATACACACAGCACGGCTCAGCCTGCCCCCTGTTCCCTTCTCACTTTATTTGGGGCAGCACAGTGGTGTAGTGGTTAGCACTTTCACCTAGCAGCAATAGGTTCAAATCCCGACCACGACACTATCTGCCTGGAGTTTGTATGTTCTCCCTGTGCCTGTGTGGGTTGCCCCAGGGTATTCCGGTTTCCTCCCATACTCCAAAGACATGCTGGTAGGTTAATTAGATCCTGTCGAAAAATTGGCCAAATATGTGTATGTTGTATGTGTATGTGTTTGTAAGTGTGTCGGGACGCCATTGGGCAAAGGACCGTGCTATACCGCAGATGGACACCGGCGGCAAAAAGCGCCCTGAGGCGATTCAGTTCACATGGGTAGTGCTATACAAGTCACTCATTCATTTGATAGAGAACTGCAGGAACCAATGGCTCCTGCTGCTATCAATCTGTCCTATGAGACCAGGGAGAAAGAGCAGTGCTGCTGCAGATGGGGTACAGCACTACATCGATACAGGACCCGGTAAGTACTTAGGAAGGGGGGGGGGGGGGGCAATAGCTACTGAGGTGTTTTACCTTAATGTATAGAATGCATTAAGGTGAGAAACCTTTTAACTTTAGAAAAACTTTAAGAAGTTCTAAACAGTCAACAGCGGTGCCAGAAGCACATAGAAGTGCCTACACATCTGTTTTCTTTTAGAAACACCAAGACCCAGAGCCCTTAGTTCAAAATTGCCAGCCCGCGGTGCCAGTAGAAACATCCAACTGTAGTGCAAGTCTCTCTGTTGATGAATAAGGATGGTTCTTGCATTAAATGCTGGTTCACACTGGTGCGATTTCTGATGCACAGAATTGCATGACACGGGAAATTGCAATATTTCCAGTGGTGCCTGTTCACATCAGTGCAACTCTGTGCGGTGCAATTTTGTAAAAGGTTCCTGTGCTAGTTTGGTGCAATTTAAGTACGATATAGCTCTATAGAATATGCAAACCACAGTCGCATTGAAATTACACTACATAATCACACTGAAAATCGCATCGCAGGAGTGTGAACCGAGCCTCGGAGAAGAAGAATGGGACCGGCCTGAGCTCCAGCTTTGGGACAGCTCCATACGCATTTGCGGTTGGCGTACTCTGAGCTCCAACACTTCCACGGAGTGCTAGAAAGTAATCTTTACAAAGCTATTTCCAGTTATTTACATTTAATTGCTGCTTGCAGCTTAGCACATACTACAAGTTTACATTAAATATGAATTTTTCCTCATATTATAATATAGCGGCTTTGTGATTTGTAAGCGCTTTCTTTTGGATTTGCATTTGGAGAAAAACAGACAATAAATTCAATAAAATGAAACGTCAAAAAAATGATGTGTTAAGGTGAATACTTTTCAGACTTTTTTTTTTTTTTCTACGGATACTGTTTATGTGATGTGTGTGAAATGTGTAGACTTTGCGAAGTGTCGGTAACTGTAACAACAAGAAGTGACAAGTGGCTGTCAGTGAATGATGTAAAGTGACAGTTCTAGAAAAAACAATGTGGGTGTGTATGTCTAGGTGTGCTCAGTATGTTCTGTAACTCCACCGACAGGTGTTGGGCCTGGAGATCTCGGCTGTTTGATGGAAATTCTTCATTTGAAAGTAATTTCTCCTGTCATCTTAACCACTTGTCTACTGGGCCAATTTTTAATAATTTTTTTGTTCACATATTAAAACCTGCGTTATATGCTAAAGAATTAATGAAAAAAATACCAAGCTCCCGCCTTCAGCAGCCAGCCACTAGCTTGCTTTGAACACCTTTGGCTACCAGAATGTTTATAATTGTAGTTTGGTAGAGTAATATTCCATATTACAGTATTAAATAAAATGTGTAGACATTAATTCATAGTAGAGCTGCACAATTCTGGAGAAAATTAGAGTAAAGATTTTTAGAATAAAGATTCTGATTCTCTCACGATTCTGAAGAACATTTTTATTTTAAAGATTTGCAACCCCTGAACTAATATATTAGGTTATTAAACAAGATGGCAATAAAATAAGACATTATACTCTTTGCTTCAATCAAATTTGAAGAAATGTAATGAAAAAAATGTAATGTTTAAAAAAATTTAAAAATTACCATTAAGTTTTTTATATTAGGGTCATTTTTTTTTTAGTACTCGCCGATACCGAAACCTACTGCAACTTTTTTGTTTACGCTTCAGCTGTTCGCAAGGGTACAATGCATTGAAAAGTAATTTTTATTTTTGTTTTTTGCGCTTTTTTCAAACAGAGAAACGATTTAATTAAAAAAAATATATATATATTTTTTTTTACTTGACAAGGCCCCTTTCACACTTATGCAACTTGTCCTTCGACTTGGGACTGCAAAGTCACATTACAAGTCGTACCCTATGATTTCCAATGAGTACCATTCATATCTGTGTGACTTCAAAGTAGTCCCTGCACTACTTTGGCCTGACTTCGATGCGACTTGAGGTCCATGGACCTCAATATTATTGCTTCAAGTCGTAGTAAAATCAAACAACCTTTAGGTCGCACAAGTGTGAAAGGGACCTTAAACTGACTATTTCCAGACCAAAGCTCATCCCTTTAATCTGTAAATGAATAAACAGAAGGACAGATAAGAGGATACATTACTTCTTTTTACCTGTCTCTTTCAGCACTGATGTTGTTGATAAACATAGCCGGCTGCTTTTTTTCAGCTGTGAGCAGGGGAACTGCTCTGCACTTTCCACATGAATCGTGGAAATGCTGGAATAAGATTGAGGGGGGGGGGCAATTTGAGATCACAATCACTTAAAGATTAATCGTGCTGCTCTAATGCATAGTAAATCCTATTAATATGCATCATTTAAAATACAATGTCACCCATTGTATCCTAATTCCTGTTCATGACTCTTCCAGGGAAATCTGCCCCTCTTCAGGTCTACTGCCAACCTAAAGCTCGGTATACGCTAGCAGAATTTAATTCAATGGTTTTTCATTGTAAGAACGTTTGTTCATTTTTCTGATCATTAGTGGGGTCAAATCGATGTTCATCCCTGACAAGAAAATTCGAAGGAGCAGGATGGAAATTTTTTCTTACAAACTTCTTACAGTGTATGTGGTTTTCTTTTGGTAAAGTCCATTCATTAGAAAATGCAATGTTAAAAACAAATAGAATCTTAAAGTGATACTAAAGTCTTGTTTTTTTGTGTTTAAAAATAACAAACATGTTATTCTTACCTGCCATATGCAGTTGGTTTTGTACAGAGCAGCCCAAATCCTCCTCTTCTCGGGTCCCTCTTCGGTGCTCCTGGCCCCTCCCTCCTGTTGAGTACCTCCACAACAAGCAGCTTGCTATGGGGGCACCCGAGCCGCAGTTCCGTGTGTCCATTCAGACACGGAGCCGTGGCTAGGCCTTGCCCCTCTCTCTCCTCATTGGATAACTGACTTTAACAGCAGTGGGAGCCAATGGTGCTCCGCTGCTGTCTCAGCCAATCAGGAGGGAGAGTCCCGGGCAGCTGAGTCTCTCCTGCAACATTGCTGGATCGAGATGGGCTTAGGTAAGTATTAGAGGGGGCTGGGGGAGTTGCTGCACACATCTTAATGCATAGAATGCAATAAAATATAAAACCTTCTGCCTTTACAACTACTTTAAATACTTTTGAGCAAAATTCAAAGGTACTAAGGGTTTTTCCTAATAATTTTCATTCAAATTTTGTTTGAAATTCTACTAGTGTATACCCAGCTTAACAGTCAGGGCTCTGCTGTGAGCTCTACTACTTACATATGGAATCCACTGAAGGGCGTGGACTCCTGAGTCAGATTGGTGGGACAACGACCTACTGTGGTCACAGAGAATAATGAAAAGTAATAATAAGATCAAACTTTTCTCAGTTCATTTAAAAACAAAAGACTGATCTTAAGTCTATCCTTTTTTTTTTTTTTTTTTTTTCCCCCCCGATGAAGGGGGCATTTCGAATACGCCACCCCCCCCCCCCAAAAAAAAAAAATGTTGGTTTTTATAATGTATATTTATCTAGCAACCTCATAGATGACTATGGGGCTGAACTTTGCACTCAAGGACATTGGATGAAGAACAGAAGAATGTAAACAATACCACACCACATCCCTTCTCTCCGAGTGAGATCTAGGAAAGTATAGTGATTTGGGGACAGAGGGTGGGCTACACCTGCTAGAGGTTGCCTGACTCTTATTAGTGGCCTGGTTGTTTGGTTTTCAGCATGTTCATAGTCGGGGCCCAGAAACAAGAATAAAACCCAGTAAGAACGAAGTCATGCAAAAATCAGTCATGAAAATATCTGCACTAGGTTTAAATAAATAAATGAACAAGCAGCCACTTACAACTGTGATACCAGCCAAACAATTGACGTACAAAAGAAAGCAGCACTAATTCCAATAATAGTGTTGACAAATATGAAAAACCAACAAAGATAAAAGGTATATGTGACAAATTAAAGTGGAAAGGCAGGTCCTTGCACTACATAGTTTTAAGGTAAATCTAAAGGAAAATTGTATAAGAGTATTGAACATGTATGGCCAGCCTTAATGATCAAAGAAACTTTGTATGCAATCCGCTTTCTGAATTGTGCATAAAGATCTTTCAATCCATCGTGCAAAAAAGATCCACCACCATGTGAAGTAATCAAATGCGCCTCTTACCAGATTGGTTTGACCATTAAATTATAAATGGTCCTAAACGCTCAGCATATCAGGGTCAGAAACGATTCTATGGTCAGCAGCTTCCAGCATCAAGGTTACCTTTGGAAAGATGAGATTTCAACTCACATAGTGAAGTATGCAATGAACTTAATCCGTTTATTCCATAAAAACTCCAACTGTAGCAGTAAAAACCAGATCAAATGATCTGTAAAGTAAAATCCTGTAGCAGGATGATGGCTCAATAGAAACAAGATGCTGAGTCGGGTTGACAAACAGCACAGACCCGTGCCACCACGTGATGTCATCACAAACAAAACACACCCGACATGTTTCGTCACAATGACTTGTGGTCTATGGAATTGTTTTTGACCCTGATATGCTGAGGGTTTGTGACCATTTATAATTTAATGGTCCAACCAATCTGGTAAAAGGCGCATTTAATTACTTCACATGGTGGTTGACCTTTTTTGTACAACGAATTGGAAGATCCGTTGCACAATCACGCTGTATCCAATCAGGCAGGCCCTTGCACTACACAATTGATGGCAGATCTAAAGGAGATTGTACAATCAGATTGTATAGTGTATGGTCACCTTTATACACCTAAAATTACTAGTTGCGCTCTCAGTGCCATTAATTGTTAACGGCACACCAAACATAGAAGCAAACACATATTTTGCCATGTGAAAAAAACGAGTGGCAAATGCTGCAAAAGGCACAGTAAAAAACACGCAGTCCACAAAACGCCAAAATGTCCTATAAGCCACATATTGCACAGACCATTTAAATAAACGGGCTGCCCTATGCGTATCACAGGAAAAATGAGACACAAAACGTTCACTCCTACTATGGTAGATGTGAATGGGGCCTGAAAGTGAAATTGGTGCATTAACATAAGAACAATGAGGCTCCATTCACATATGTGTTTCCTTGCATTTCAGAAATGCACAGCACCAAAAATTGCAGTAAAAAATGCACCAAGCGCCAATCTTTAAAAAAAAAAAAAAAAAAAGTTTTGAAGCATCTTTGGGTTGATTTCTGCGTGTAGGGCAGCCCATTCAGGTGGATGGGCTGCCCTATGTGTGATGAGTGAAAATGCTCCAAAATACCCCCCCCCCCCCCCCCCAAAAAAAGAAAAACGCATGTGGGAATGCGAGTTCCCGCTATGCAGAGATGTGAACGGGGTTTGACAGCTGAGAGTTTCTGTCCACTCCCTCCTATGTACTTGTAATAAGATGGCCATACACTGTGCAATCTGATTGTATGTTGTGTATTTAGTGAGAAGGGTGATCACTGATTGATTGCATTTCATTTAAAAAACGTGCAACTTGGACTGGGAGGGTGGATGATGCAGGGAGTGTGCTAATAAGATCAGCTGGTCAACTGCTTCCTGTGTCATGACCTAAAGTCTGTAAGGTAGTAAGGTAGTAAGACCGAAGCAATAGATATGTTTGGAATCATGGATGGAGGACAGTAAGGTACATGTCTGTAGATTTTATGGAAAGCTTATTTTTGCAAAAAAAAGTACATAAATGCTATATTGGTACATAGGGGAGCTGGAATTTAGAAAAAAAAAGAGGTAAACTTGGCCTTTAAGAGCATCTTGCAAAACAAGCAAAATTTAAAAATAAATTTTGACTTGACATACAAGCGATGTCTTGATATACAAGTGCGTCATGTCACAACTGAGTATAAAAGAGAAGAGAGGCGCCTCTAAGTGTAGCACTATGGTTACATTTAATGAAAGTACAACATTTAGCAACTCACATGGTTAATGATTAAAACAGGCACATCTAAATATGCAGGCATCCGGGGTAAAGCTGTCCACATAGACCGCACTCCGTACCACCATCGACGTCCTCCCTTCCACACTGCGTTCCACGAGCGCTTCAAGGCTCGCTTTCAGATCCCTCTGCTGCAGGTTGCAGAGGATGGTCTATGTGGACAGCTTTACCCCGGATGCCTGCATACGTAGATGTGCCTCTTTAATCACCAACCATGTGAATTGCTGTACCTTCATTAAATGTAACCATATTGCTACACTTAGAGGCGCCTCTCTTCTCTTTTATACTCTGTAGCTTCTGCTGGATTATGCTTCTAATCCTCTTGTGGAGCCACTCGCATGCGAGTGTTGCCTAGGGGAGCCCACATGTGATACTGAAAGGCACTCTATATTTTGGGATGTGGCATACCTTTTCTGTTCGCTACTCCGGGTCAGACCCCTTTTTGCTATGAATGGAGGACTGGCGGATGAATGAAAGGACCACATCCTCCATTCATTCTTTTTATTGCTGCAAGCTATGGTACAGCTTCTATGAATGGGAGGAGAGTGGAAAGGGTGGCCATAGCTTGCTTTCTTGACTAGTGCCTATGACATGTCCAGCAGCTCATAATAACCCCCAAAACACCCAAAGGGGGTATGGGGGGCAGAGAATGGAAGATTTCAACTAAGAGAGCAGCCAACAGCACAAGAGACACTTCTCATTCAATGTAAGTACCATCCCTTGTGCTGATTAAAAAAAAATGAACTAAACTTCAGCGCAAAACTACTGCAGGGCAGGGGCTAAATTAAAAAAAAAAAATACAAAAACTGGAGTCGTTCTTTAATTTCAAGGTGCAGCGAGTCTTTAAAGTGCAGAATTATAATTTGAATGTAAATTAAAAACTTCCTTTAACCCTTCATAGCCGTAGCCTTTAGCACTGCTTGGTGTGGGAGCATTCCTGCGGTAGCCCAGCCCAGATCTGCCAAGCATTTCTCAGGGCTCTTCACAAAGCCTGTGTTAACAAGTTCAAATTTCCTACTCTATTGACACTGTAGTCCAGGCCCAATTAGAAACTTTTTTTTTTTTTTTCTTCTTCCTCCCTTTAAACCTGTGATAAGTAATTGCCACTGTTATCGAGTCAGCACAGCGCTAATTTGAAGTGACATGCCCAAACTGGCCTGTAACATGAAGAGCGACAACAGGTGTGAGAGGTGGGGCTTCGGGGCTCGGCTGAACTTCTAGCTGATGGAAAATAGCACAGTGAAATGAACCTTAAGTAAAGCTGTCAGCAGTAATTATCTTCGAATCAGAATCACGCTGGCTTTATAACCTCCCGGAGATACGCCCAGCTCCTTTCATCCGTTATTCTGCACAAATAGCAAACCTTTTTACCTGCTGCAAATAGCTGAGCGCAGCTTAGGACTGTGCCGCCGCTCACTCTGCAGATGTGTACAGATTAATTTTGGATGAGAGGGCTTGAAATGAAAACCTTTTAGAAAGATAACTTTGGGTTACTTGAATAAAATATTTGAACTTTTGAAAACAATTGTGAGAGATGGTTTTACCTGGTCTGACACCCATTGAGCTAACTCAACAGATTTTTTGAGTCCGACTCTGAGAAACTTTAGAATGCTTCTTGCAGTGGGGCTCTGCCTGCATTTCAGGGGTTAACTGCATTTTGTCTAGGGAAGACAAGCACTTTTACCTACCTGATCCTCCACTCCCCAGGTAAACGGTGCTTTCCCATGCTTCGGCAGTGGACTGTCTCTTGGTGTTGGCATTGGTCTTGATGACATCAGGACCCTAGACCACTGAAACGTAGGGGAAAAAAATGCTGTGGTGACCGGTCTAGCAGCATGGAGGTTTGGATAAGTAAATCATCTTTTCCGAGTTGGGCTTTTAAGCACATTAAAGTGTTTCTTCCACTATAAAACTAGCTTACCTGCCTATGGCCTGTTTCATATGGGCTTCAGCTTGAATAAGAGCAGTATGAACAGCAAGCTTTTCAGTGTTTTTAGCAAGCTTGTTGAAGCTTTTAAAGTACCATTCAACTCCAGTTTGGAAATGTTGAACACAGATCCTAATGGGAATATTGATTGCCACTTTAAACAAGCTGCTAGCTGGCTTCAGCACGTCTTGAAGCTTGTTTAAAGCGCCTGCTAGCAGCTTCCATAAAGTGGCAAGCAACACTCCCATTAGGATCTGTGTTCAACATTTACAAACTGGAGTTTATTTTAAAAGCTTTAACACTGGTCTTATGCAAGCTGAAACCCATGTGAAACAGACCTATGTGCAGCCCTGTGTATGTTCTCGGCACACCTTGGTGCCAGAATGAACTCCAATGGGCATACATGGGAGTTGCATCACTCCCAATCAAGGTGGCCAAGGACCCCCGCCCCAGGATAAGGCAAGATGTTGGGTGCTTGCGGATGTTGCATCGCTGGATCGGAGACGAGTATTTCTGAACTCTAGTTCCCCTAAAAAAAACTTCCCTTGATGGTTTGGTGGCATAGCATTGGATAATTCAAGTGGTTAAAACCTGATATTTTTTTTAATCTACTGACAGTAGGTTCTATTGGGAAACTATTCTTTCACTTCTTTCCTGATTCCCTGATAAACCGTTGTCACACAAGTTTCCCCATTGGAGGATTGCCCTTTTATTCCTTTACCAACAGCAACTTTTGGGTTTTCCCTCACTTTCAGTTCCGGTGACAGTGGACACCAGGACAAAGAGAGAACAGAGAGTTTCCCCAGAAGCGACCGCAATAAAAACCTGACCGATGTTCTATCCCTTCCACACTCTATCCAAAACCTAAAGAAATGTTTGGCTATGCTTTACCATCTGAGATTTATGACAGCTTCTTTTATCTTTGGATGTTGATGGTCATTTTATTTTTTACTGAAGGTAGCCTCCTCCCTTTACTTTCATCATATCAGTTTAAGTTGTCCAAGGTTGTCACAGTTTTTTTCAACCAAGTAATTTTTGGAGCCAAATGTGATTGCAAGACTTAAACTCCTGTAAAAAATATTTTTTAAGTAAAAATGTATATTGATATTTTTAAACTGGCGATATGCTGTACCATTTGGTTGTACAATACCCTTTAACTTGACCTAAACTATGTTATATGAGGGCAGGCCTAAACAATCCATTCAATTAGTATCAAATCAGGAAGGCTATTGGGCTTGGTTCACGCTAGTTCGACTCCAAAGTCGCAAGATTTTTAGTGCAATTTTGGAGTCCGACTTTGATACGACATTGATGTGACTTTTTACACTCTATGGCATTGACGACATATCAAAGTAGTGCAGGAACCTTTTCTAAGGTCGGACGGACTTGTGTAGGATCAGTTAAACCGGCTCACATAGGGAAACATTAAATTTCACATGTTCTCCAACTTGTGCTCTCACAAGTCGGATTCCATGTTGCACCAGTGTGAACCGAGCCCAATACTACATAGTTGATTGTAGATCTAAAGGAGATTTTACAATCAGATTGGGTATTGACAGTCTTACAGATATGGTGCAACTTGTTGGGCATTTAATAATAAGCAAAGCTAAGAGATGTTTTGTCAGATCTTATATAACATACATATGCTAGCATACATAATGTTGTTTGGAAACAAACAGGTCATTTTTGACTATTTGATTAATAAGTAGGCATACTTATAAACTGACATTATTAATCTTTGTTGGTAGTTTTATTTGCTTTTGCCTGCCATGTACAGTAGGTTGAGGCAGAATCTGCCCCAATTTATTTAGAAAATGAGGGCATAGATCTGAAGTATCTTCCAATTGCCAGGTTTTGGCATTTCTCTTGAAACATTTGGCACTTCAGAATGCCAAGTCCTTTAAATCCAGAAGTAGCCTACTCTACATGCCACCCAGTAGGAGTGGCCATGTATAATTCAAATCGGGTATCAAGCTTTGACACTGTCGGTCATGAAGGCTAGTGACAGATAAAATGCACCTTTCTCAACCTCTTTAACATGGAGGAACCCTTAAAGGCTAACTCCACCCCTTAGCACCCATATTTATGATGACAACATGCGGGGGTTCTTCCTGGTGTCAGTTGCCACTTTTGAATTCTGTCGGGCTCCTCCTGCACAGCCATGTCTGTCATTCACAGAGATCTGTAAATGAATGAAGTACAAGTCCTGTCTGCCATCATGGAAGAAAGCAAAGAAAACACATGTGCAGTGATTATCCCACTCGTATTCCATTGACACTTTCTCTATCTCAGTAATTGAAGTTCTGTACCTTGTTCCAGTCAGCAAAAAATTGAGAGCAGGTTCTCTATTTTTCAGTCGGGAAAAGTTCTTAACCGAAAATGGGTTAGTCTGTATGCAATTCGGACGCGCAAAAAATCATGCATGCTCGGAAACAATTTCACGCATGCTCGGAAGCATTGAACTTCATTTTGTCGGCTTGTCGTAGTGTTGTACGTCACCGCGTTCTTGACGGTCGAAGGTTCAGAGAACTTTTGTGTGACTGTGTGTATGCAAGGCAAGCTTAAGCGGAATTCCGTCAGAAACAAGTTTTTTCTGACGGAAATTCCGATCGTGTGTACGCAGCTTTAGGGTTTTTTACCTTAATGCATTCTAGAGCGCCAGTGGGGGACCGGAAAAGAGGATTGGGGCTGCTCTGTGCAAAACCATTGCATAGAGCAGATAAGTATAACATGATTTTTAATTGAAAGGGAATAAAATTAGCCTTTAATGTTACTTTAAGGAAACCCCTGCTAATAATTACATCTACATCCTGTGGTACATTAGTGTAGACAGTAAATTGATATACAAGAATTATAAAAAAAAATACAAAATTATTTTCCTTGATAATAATGAAATTAAACAAATTATAATGGCCAGAAAAGAAATGCAGATGGTGATATAGTTGTGTTCTCCAGCATTGGTGGATGGTTCAGATGTGCCTATTTACATTGGTGGTCATTTGGAGAAGAGCCTTTTACATTGGTGGTCATTTGGAGAAGAGCCCTTTACATTGGTGGTCATTTGGAGAAGAGCCCCCTTACATTGGTGGTCATTTGGAGAAGAGCCCCCTTACATTGGTGGTCATTTGGAGAAGAGCCCCCTTACATTGGTGGTCATTTGGAGAAGAGCCCCCTTACATTGGTGGTCATTTGGAGAAGAGCCCCCTTACATTGGTGGTCAGTTGGAGAAGAGCCCCTTTACATTGCTCAGTTGGAGAAGAGCCCCTTTACATTGCTCAGTTGGAGAAGAGCCCCTTTACATTGGTCAGTTGGATTAGAGCCCCTTTACATTGGTCAATTGGAGAAGAGCCATTTTACTTTGGTGCTCAGTTGGAGAAGAGCCCCTTTACACTGGTCAGTTGGAGAAGAGCCCCTTTACATTGGTCAGTTGGATTAGAGCCCCTTTACATTGGTCAATTGGAGAAGAGCCATTTTACTTTGGTGGTCAGTTGGATTAGAGCCCCTTTACATTGGTCAATTGGAGAAGAGCCATTTTACTTTGGTGGTCAGTTGGAGAAGAGCCCCTTTTACATTGGTCAGTTGGAGAAGAGCCATTTTACATTGGTGGTCAGTTGGAGAAGAACCCCTTTACACTTTTGGTCAGAATGAAGAGTGCTCCTTACATTAGTGGTCAGTAAGAAGAATTCTTCCCTTTATAGATGGCTAAAAAGATATTTGATATCATTGGTTACTAATATAAGAGGCAGAAATTGATAATTGCTGAAGAAACCCCTAGCAACCTCCTAGGGCAGTGATGGTGAACTTTGGCACCCCAGATGTTTTGCAACTACATTTCCCATGATGCTCAACTACACTGCAGAGTGCATGAGCATCATGGGCAATGTAGTTCCAAAACATCTGGGGTGCCAAGGTTCGCCATCACTGTCCTAGGGTAACCCTCAGTATCAACTGGACCCTGGTTAGGAAAGGCTGGATTAATTTTAAACCTACATATTTTCTGAATCAGTATATTGGTGTGTGCTTTTCATGTATCACTTTAAACCTTTGTTGAATTTGGTTCTGTTGCCTATAAAACGTCGTTTTGCTGGGTCTATAATTCAGGGACCCTGAGTGTTTATTGTCTTTGTGATCTTGCTCCAGCTCTAATTCCCTGTTAGCGTGGCCACTTAATAGAGCTAATACAGTTGAATTCTAATTAGGGAAAGTGAGAGGGAGGGCTCCTCTCCCGCTGGAGGTGAGCCTTAACACTGGGCCAGTTCAAACAGGTCCTCCTGTAGCTTGTAACCAGAACTGATAATCTGCCTGTTTCAACCTGTAAAATTATATGACATTGTGCCGTTAACTCGTTGCTACAAGGGAGAATATTTCGCTTTGTGCTTAAGATACATTCTGCTGCTTAGCTACATCTATATGATATATATGTAGGTCTGTAGAGATATGAGATCAGATTCTGCCTACTATCATAATAGTGGAACTTAAAATTAAAGCTATAGTCCAAATATATATCAGCCAACACAAGAATGAATATATTCAATTTTTTAAAATACCGGTGGTGTAAGTAATTTGATTTACTATCAGCCTAATCTAATTTCTGGTAAAGCAGTATTCAGGTGGACAGTGCTAAGAACCAGTTAGGCATGTAGTATGCACTTGAGCTGACAAGGGGCATTCTGACAGGAGGAGAGAGCAGTGTGGGAGGATGGGGGGTGAACTGCTACTCCTCCTTTACTGTCCTTTTACAGACTGGAAGTAGAAGGGTCATTTATTGCATCCAATGTTTATATGTGACATGTAAAACTTGGGTTACCAGCCTGTGTAAATCCCAGGACTGGAAGGACAGAAATATAAATTATTTGGCTGGTAAAACAGCCTCTATATACACTGATCAGCCATAAGATTGTGATCACCCACCACAGCTCTGGCCCATCGAGGTATGGCGGCCTCTGAAGGCATGGTGTGGTATCTGGCACCAAACCGGTAGTGATCACTGCCTCTGCCGGCTTGCCTTCTTCCCATAGTGCATCCTGGTGCCATCTCATCCGCAGCTAAATGACATGCATCCACCCAGCCATCCACATGATGTAAAAGGAAACTTGATTCATCAGACCAGGCCACCTTCTTCCATTGCTCCATCATCCAGTTCTGATGCTCACGTGCCCATTGTGGGTGCTTTTGGTGGACACGGGTCAGCATGGGCATCCTGACCGGTCTGCAGCTATGCAGTCCCATACACAACAAACTGTGATGCACTGTGTTCTGACACCTTACTGCTGGAATTGGCATTTACTTTTTTAGCAATTTGAGCTACAGTAGCTTTTCTGTTGGATTGGATTACACGGGACAGCCTTCGCTCACCACATGCATCAATGAGCCTTGGCCGCCCATAACCCTATCAACGGTTCGCATTCCTTGGACCACTTTTGGTAAGTCCTGACCACTGCAGACCGTGAACATCCGACAAGAACTGCAGTTTTGATGTTGCTGTGGCTCACTCATCTAGCCGTTTACAATTTGTCCCTTGTCAAAGTTTCTCAAATCCTTACGTTTGCCCATTTTTTCTGCTCTCAACACATCAACTTAAAGAGGAAGTAAACCCTGATGGGTTTTACTTCCTCTTTTGATCCCTGCAAGGCCTGCAAATGAAAAGCGATGCATACTAGCCCATTATACGACACTTACCTGCAAACGAAGCCTGCGCTGTCCCCTGAGCAGGCCGCATCCATCTTCGTCCCTCTTCCTTCCGGGGCCACGGACTCCGGCTCTGTGACTGGCCAGAGTTGTGTGACGTCACTCCTGCGTCAGTCACGGCACGCGCTGGGGGAAGAAATGGCACGGTGGTCTGTTTCTTCACAGCGCATGCGCAAATGACAACATTTGCGCACTACAAGTGAAATAACTCCTAAATGGCGCATGTTTAGGAGATATTTCCACTACCTATAGGTAAGCCTTATTCTAGGCTTTACCCGTAGGTAAAAATCAACAAAAAGGGTTTAACAACCACTTTAAGAGACAACACGTTTACTTGCTGCCTAATATATCTCACCCACTTTCAGATACCATTGTAACCAGATAATAAGTTATTCACTTTACTTGTCAGTGTTCATAATGCTATGGATGATTGGTTTGTTTCTGTGTATTTTTTTTTTTTTTGCATCCAATATATTTCAATTTAATTTTGAATTGCTCATTTGGAAATGTGCATCCGTCTACAGGGTTTATGTAGATCTCTACCCTATTAATAAAATCTCATAATATCTTTAACTTAATAATGTCAAGTCATTTTCATATTTTTTTAAAGTTCATTTAAAGCTTTCATTCAAATAATACTTGGTGATCCTGCCATGAAAGTCCTTGTTCAGGCTTTTCCTATCATAAGGTCAGCACCCTGTTCCTGTCTCTTCCAGTTCCTTTTTTGTGTTATCACTTTGTCACATGTACTGCTGGTAGGGACTAGAAATGGCTGTGCCGTTGTACAGCCGAGTTTTACCGTTATTAGGAAGCCCTGACACATGTCACGCAGCTGTCTCTGGATTCCGTGTAGACCTAAAGTGGCTGCTTAGACGCAGCTGGAGATCAGTAGTACTGAGATGCAAGAAAAAAATTGAGGAAAAAAGGTGAAAACAGTCTTTTCTAATGGCTCGTTCACATTACAAGGCGGTCCGGGATACACCACCACACTCAAAATGCACTGAGTGTGCAATCTGCCTTAGGTGTGCATAAAATCCTAGCAACACCTCAAAACGCAGATCTCATGGAACCGCAGTACCAAGCAATCCGGTGCAGTGCACTTTTAAAAAGCAGTGCATGCACTGCTTTGGTGCAATAGAGTGCGAATTCAGCCCATTCAAATCTAAAAACTGCACCGCTCTGAGTTTTGTAGGACTTGCAATTCAGATGTGAACCAGCCCTTAAAGAAAGACAAAGCTTTTGTTTGTCACACTACGCTTTAAGACGGCCATAGACGATTTGAACCATGTATGGGCAGGCTGAATGTACCAAGTTGATCAATCAATCAACTTGGGTATAACCAGCCTGCCAGATTTACTTGTGATTATCACTAGCAGATGCTATAGCTGCTAGTAATAATCACTGGCTTCCCCCACCGGGAGAACACAATGTTTAGGGAGGAGGGATTCCCCTGTCAGCACTGCCTGTGTTTATGCAAATTTCTTTCCTGCAACCTGTGGTTGCAAGAAAGAAATATGCACCGTCTATGACCTGCCTTAGTGAGCTAAATATCATTAAGTTATAGGAAACGAATGTGTGCAATATTGACAATGTTAAGCATCCTTCAGAATTTATTAATCTGTTTTGTTATCTACTTCTTTTCTTTCTAGATGACGCTGGCGTCTGCAGGGCTCAACTTTCCATGTCACCGGCTTTCAGTGGCTAGACGAACGTCCCCCGTTCAGACCAGAGAGCAGTCTGAAGAGGTAATAATCTGTTCAATCCATTAAAACCAGGATCTCCAAACTTTCTAAACAAAGGACCAGTTTACTGTCCTTCAACCTTTGGGGGGCCGAACTGTGGTCAGTGAGAGTGGAAAATGCCTCATCGCCAAACCCTTGGGCTTGGTGGTCAGTGGGAATAATATAAAGTACACAGTGCTTGTGGTAAGTGGGTGGAGGTATCGTGCCCCATCATTGGTGTCAGTAGAAATAATCGTGCCCCATCATTGGTGTCAGTAGGAAGAATAGTGCCCCATCATTGGTGTCAGTAGGAAGAATGGTGCCCCATCATTGGTGTTAGTAGGAAGAATGGTGCCCCATCATTGGTGTCAGTAGGAAGAATGGTGCCCCGTCATTGGTGTCAGTAGGAAGAATGGTGCCCCATCATTGGTGTCAGTAGCAGGACTCATCGTTGATGTCCATGAAAGAAATAGTCCCCCATCATTGGTGCCAGTCGAACAAGTAGTGCCTCATTGTTGGTGTTGTGGTAGAAATTGTGCTCCATTGTTGTCTGTGTGAGGAGTAGTACCCGAGGAATAGTTCCCCATCATTGGGAGGAATAGTTCTCCATCATAGGCATCAGTGGGAGGAATTTTGCTCCACTGTTGGTTTCAGTGGAAGGAATCATTGGTGTCAGTACCAGGAACAGTGCCCCAAGGGCCGGATAAAGACCGAGCCCCAGTTTGGAGACCACTGCTTTAGAAGATGCAACACTTATTATGGTCTAGATAGGAAGATAGTCTACATTGGGAAGTATACAACCACTATACACAGGGAACTTGGTACATGTTAACAGAAAAAAAAGATACTCTGAAGAAACTGATTTTTAACACACCTTAGCTCTTGCCAGTTATGTATCTTCTTCCCTCCCCCAGGACTTTATCTCGTTAGCTATTCAGCTAACAGCCACCGCCGTTTCCAAGGAAGTTTTAGCTAACAGAAATTATTTTAAAACTGTGAGCTGCTGACCGTGCATCATGTGCAGGCATGAGAAGCTACAAAGGAATTATAGAGTATATGTACCCTCACCTTGTAAAACAACCCATAAGGCAGAGAGATTGTAGTACACTGATCTTCCCAGTGAAGGGCTGTGCAGGGGGGGGTGTCAGCACAAGTCTTGGCCATTGGAGGATAGGCAGGCTGTTCTCCCACCGCAGCCAGAAAACTGACCACACTGAGAAGAATGTACAAATCCTAGTAGTAAGGCCGGTCACAGAATTTAAACCTGCACATTTTGAAAGCAATTAGCATTGGCAGCTCCCATTTTTACAAGTACACTGGCGGGGAAGGTGGGTAAACAACTGTAGGTATAAATAAATGCAACTTTTAAAGTAACTTCAAAGAAAAAATAAATGGCTGGTGTTGGGGTTTAAATATGCAGCCAATGTGTTCCTTTCTATAATGACATGGGCTGTTGGGATTTTCAAAGCTAGTGTCCTTTTAATTGGCGTGTAAATAAAGTTACACAGCAGAGCGGAAGTTTTATGTGCTGTACGCTTACTCGTCTTACATGGGGGTCAACTGAGCAACCATTTATTTCATTGCACTCAGATTCTTCCTGGCTTGAATCACGCTGCTCTTACATTATCTTTTGTAAATAGCAGGAAGTTACCTGGCAAGTTTATCTGCAGATTATTTCTGTTTTGTAAATGAGCACTGTAATTTTTATCCTATTACTTAGCATTCTTAACTACTTAAATAGGAATTACCATTGTCACAGTGAACATTACATTAATTCAGTCACACATTAGGTGCAAATGTTTTGATGGAATCCAAAACCATTGTTTGTTCTCAAAGAGTTTAACTCCTCATTGGGAGGCACAGCTTTGTTTAGTCCACTAGCTGCTTCTAATAATTATTGTTTCATTATACTGAGATATTTTAAGCTTGAAAGATACCTATGGGTAGTAGATGAAAATCTCAGAGGTATTTATGCTTTTGACTTATTTAGCTGACATGTAGTGTATGGTGTAGACAAGATTCTGAAATTTAATGCCGTGTACACACGGCCCGACTTTTTGGCATCAAAGGTCTGACGGTCTTTCCGACGGATTTATGACGGACTCTGTAACGAACAGACTTGCACACACACGATCACAGCAAAGTCCGACTTATTCGTAGGTAATGAAGTATGACCGGACTAAAATAAGGAAGTTCATAGCCAGTAGCCAATAGCTGCCCTAGCGTCGGTTTTCGTCCATCGGACTAGCATACAGACGAGCGGATTTCTCGATAGGAACTGGGTCCGTCGGAAAGATTTGAAACCTGTTCCAAATCTAAAGTCCGTCTGATTTTCGACAGAAAAAGTCAGCTGAAGGTCCGATGAAGCCCACACATGGTCGGATTGTCCGACGGACTTGTTCTGTCGGACCAGTCTGGTCGAAAAAGTCCGTCTGTGTGTACACGGCATTAGGGTTGAGTGCAAAATCTGGTGCAGCTCTGCATAGAAACTAGCTTCCAGGTTTTCTTGCCAAAGCTTAAAGCGGGAGTCCGGCGACCAATCTAATTTTTTTTTTTTTTAGGTCATTGAGACATTTTGCTAATCCCAAAATAATACTCACAGTTTGGGTATAATATTTCTGCCTCTGTCTGTTTTCCTACTGAAGAATAACTTTAAAAATGTGATGCTGGCTGTTTCCATCTTGCTTGTGGGCATGTGAAGCCCACAAGCATTGATTTCCTGGATGTAGTGAATACTGTTCATTCACAGCTTGTTCACGCGCATGATCATTGTTTCCGCACTGAATCTTGGGAAGCCTGACACTAAGCTCCCAGGCGCCGGGGAAAGGCAATAAACACGCCTACTCCCATGGGAGGAGAGACAGGAAGTGCCACAATAAAGTACAATATAAAGGTAATTACAGCGATAAAAAAATTTTTCGTGCAGCTTTTGAACATCTATGCAATTAACTGAAGGGGGTAAGATTAAGTTAAGAATTTGAGTGGAACCCCGCTTTAAGGCCCCTTTCACATGGGCGAGATCCGATCACGTCCTGTCACTTTTTCAGGCAGACCTGATCGGACCCCCCAGACTCTTCTATGGAGTGGCGGATGTCAGCAGCCAAAAACACAGATGGGGACCTATTCCCCATCCGTCTGAGGGATCAGATCAGATGGAAACGGACAGACAGTCTGTTTCCATCTAATTGCCCCATAGACTAGAGCGGCTGTGTCTGTGTCCGTTCTCCATAGCGGAGCCGACACGGACCTGTCATCTGCCTGCTCAGTGGAGAGATCACCCGCTGAGCAAGCGGATCCTGCTTCATGGAGGTGCCCATGCCCTAGGCTTCGTTCACACCACGGCCTTCTGGATCGTGGGCAGAATTTGCCACGATTATGCCCATGATTCCAAATTGCTGCAGGACGCTCTTGCGATCCCCGTTACTTTTAATGGCAGCCAAATCGCGGTGCGATTTTTGCCACGATTGTCTGCTGAAGAATTGTGGTAAAATCACAGGACGCCTGTCATCCAAAAGAAGTTCCGGAACAAGCTGAAGCTAGAAGCTGATTGGCTACCATGTACAGCTGTACCAGATTTTGCACTCTCTATTTTTTGTAAATTAACCCCATATTCTCTTTTGCTAGGATTTTGACTTGTTTCCATGAGTGTGCACTATGGGCCAGATTTACTAAAACTGGAGTGCAAAATCTGATGCAGCTCTGCATAGAAATCAGTCAGCTTCCAGGTTTTGTTGTCAAAGCAAAATTGAACTATTTGAAGTTAGAAGTTGATTGGCTACCATACACGGCTGCACTAGGTTCTGAGTGCTTCAGTTTTACTAAATCTCCCCATATATGTTCAAAAGTTGTTGACACCTGACCATCACTTCTATAAAAACCTGTTGGATGTCCCATTCAGGTCAGGTACTGTTGATCGAGAAGACGCGGCTTGCAATCTTTGTTTCAATTCATCCCAAAGGTGTTCAGTAGGGTTGAGGTCTGAGCTCTGGGTAGGCCACTCAAGTTCCTCCACACCAAACTTGACAAAACATTTCTTTGTGGACTTGGCTTTGTGCACAGCACACACTGTCATGCTAGAACAATATCCTTCACTGAAGGCACCTGAACTCAGTAAATTGGAGAGATGTCCATAGGACATATAGTGTAGGTGTGATGGTCAAGTGTCCACAAACTTTTGGCAATAGGTTATTTTACATACTTGGTAATGTATGTAGATAGCAAGCCTTTTTATATGATAAAGAAAGGTTAAGGTTTGAAAGATAATTATCGTGTTTTTTATATATTTTTTTCACTTACTGTAGTCAGGCTTAAAAAATATGCATGTGATATGAAATATTGCATAGTACTATTTTGCATGCTCTGCCCTTGATTCCTTTAGGGCTCATTCACATGGCCAATTTGGACCATACACCACTTAGAATCAGCACTTATTTTTGCAGTGGGTATCCACAGGTGTGTGCAATAGACTTCAGCCAGCAGCTTGTACAAATCCAAGACAGGCTCACAACTGTTAACAGGTAACCACGTATCCAAGTATCTGTGATTAGGGACAGATGAGTGTCCCTGGACACACAGTGCACATACCTGTGCAAATGCTGATTTTTGTGAATGAGCGTACACGTTTTTCTTAGCTTCTCCTTACCTTGTTGTGTAAAACAAAGAAAAAAAAGGCCAGTTTACAGAGTTCATTCGCTCAAGCTCAAATACACTCACTGCCTCCTCTTTCTGATTGGCTGTTACTTAGGTTTCATTAATAGATGGTGTATGTGCTAAATTGGTTTGCTTCCAATATACAGTTAGAATTAAGAATTTTGCAGGAAACTTGCTATGAAAAAAACTTTCAAAGTATGAACTTCTTCCTCAAATGGTACACTTGTTGGAATTACTTTATGTGCAATTGTGAAAAGCTGCAGTTGGCTATTTTTGTTGTCGGTAGTGCAAATAACTTGGAAAGCCAGTTTGTTACCAGGGACTACCAGATCATTCTGATTTGATTAGTCTTTGATTTGTCTATGAGCATAGTATATTCATCCAAAGCAGCCAATTGGATATCAAAGTAACAGCAGACCCCAACCTAAAATGCTGGTCTGCTTTAAACCATGACAGCAAATGTGTTGGTAGAGCGCTGGTCACAGAAATTGAAAAAAGAGGGCTTGAGATCCAAATTCAGAAGGCAACTGGGGTATTCCTAAGGGTCCCCAGAGTCGTCTAAAGACTCTAGAAAGGATATGAGTGCCACACAAACTGGTATGAGTCCAATAGGTCTTTATTGCACATAAGAGGAAAAATCCAATGTGTTTCGTGGGCTCAAATCTTCCCCCTTTTTTAGAGCTTAAATGATGCAGCCCCCTAACCAGCGACCCATACCAGTACGAGTCCTATGATTTTATTTGCACATTGTTGTCAAATTTTGTCCTTAAAGTGGTTCTAAAGGCAGAAGGTTTTTTACCTTCATGTGTTCTATGCAGTAAGGTAAAAAAAACTTCTGCAAGCAGCTTCCCCCGCAGTCCCCCTAAATACATACCTGAACCTGGTCTTGATCCCGCGATGTGCACTAGAGCCAAGTCTCTCTCGAGTCTCTCGTACCCTGTGTGTCTTTTGGAGACAGGAGCGGAGCCCAGAGCGCTGGCGGGGGAACTGAGAAGAGGAGGATCATATTTGCTCTGGGAAAAACCATTACACAAAGCAGGTAAGTATATCATGTTTGTAATTTTAAAAAAATAAAGCACAAGCCTTTAGTATTATTTTAATTGCTGCAGTCTTTAAAAGAGAAGTATGGGTAATGCTTTTTTGGCCATACTTCTCTTGCCAGTCACAGGAGTGCACCTACTTTTGCTCTGCTGTGACCCGGAGTTGGCTTGTAGTAGGCTATAGTCCGCTGTCAGCTGACATCACAGAGGCATTCCAGGCTCTGGAAGGCTCTCAACCATATTGCCGGGATCCATCAAAGCTGCCTGTCAGCTGGCTCCTGTCCACAGCATAGGCAGCTGTGTCCACCCCCTCTTCTGCCCAGTGCTCCAGTGAGCACTGTAGGGGCAGAGCAGAGTTCTTGGTCCCGGCAAATAAACAAGTGTTTATTTTTTTTATAAACCACATGCATCTCATTTCATGAAGGGGGACTTTTGAGCCCTCAAAACACAATGGATTATCTTAATTGCACAGTACAGGAAACTTGCTTGATATTCGTAGACTTTGTCTTATAGGCCTGTACTTTCAGGCAATAGGACACTGGCAAAGTGAGTCCTCAGTTTTTTGCTGGTTTCCTAAGGTGATGGACTTTGTCTTATAGGCCTGTACTTTCAGGCAATAGGACACTGGCAAAGTGAGTCCTCAGTTTTTTGCTGGTTTCCTAAGGTGATGGATCTCTTCTCCCTTACGAAGAAATCACTCTTAGCATAACTAGCTTATTATTTTATTTGTATTCTTCGATCAACACTTCACTATCTTCTAATGCAACAATAAAAGCAGTATATCTAGAATGATTCAATCTACCAGTTTTTGTGGTACTCTCATCCTTTCTACATACTTGGCATTTTAAGCCGTGATGGGGAGTTGGGGAGTTATAATCCACATGGCTCTCTACCTGTTTGCAGAAAAAAGGATATCCCCTGGTACTTTGATTCTGGTTCACTTGACTAAATTATGTAGCTCCTCTGCACTTGGGCACTGACCTCCACAGGGAAAACAGTTGCTCTTGCATCATGTTTTTATATAAAACCCTAAGCTTGAAATTACCTTAAAAAATATCACATTAAACAATAATAAGTTGGTCTATAGTAACAAACGCCACTGAAAGGCTGAATGAGTAAAATATAGAGAGTATTTGCTTAACAATTTTTGATAAATAAGGCCTAGTGTGATTTAGTTGTGCATCTGAAAGCGGTGTCAAGTTCCTGGCTTAGGTGACAACCTGAACATTAGTAGGCTTAACTTAATGCTTGTTGGGTAATATGAGTTTTCTTTTTTTTTTTTTTTACCAATATCTTGGTTTCCATTACCTGTTCACAAAGAACAAGAAATATTTTTCCAGATTATTTTTGCATTATTTAGTAACAGTCTAAAGAGCATTTAACACATTGCAGCTGCTGATTTTAAACTTCAACAGATCTGAGCTAATGAGGATTACTTATGATTTAGTTGCAGTATGTTTCTGCATAACATTCAGTTTAGCAATATATTAAAATGTACGTCAATTCTACCAATGAACATCTTATTTGCTCCTTTTTGGTCTGTTAAATATATATTAAAAGTGTTTTGTTATATCTCTTCAACAAATAAACAATCATATTGATCCTGCCAGACACCCTATGAGCTTCTAACTTCCAGTGCTCTCTGTACTGCACTGTAATTAGCTACATTGTTTTCAGCTATCTCTGTGGGCTACAAAACATTTCCCCCCATACCATGGAGGTAGAGGAGAGGGAAAGGTACTCTGCACTTCTAGGGTGTGACGGTACTGCTTCTCTATAGGTAGATTTTAGTGAGTGAATGTTGACGTCCTAGGGCAGAAAGTGTGTTGCTGGCAGCATCACCAGATAAAAATAAAAGGCACAAAAAGTCTTAAAAAAAGAAAACGAGCGCAGTCATCCCATCTAGGAACTGGTAAGCTGTTATATATTTTACATTTTGTATCTTGGGGGGTGTATATATGTGTGTGTGTATATATATATATATATATATATATATATATATATATATATATATATATATTACAGTATTTCAAAAGTGAGTAAACCCCTCACATTTTTGTAAATATTTTCTTTTCATGTGACAACACTGAAGAAATGACACTTTGCTACAATGTAAAGTAGTGAGTGTACAGCTTGTATAACAGTGTAAATTTGCTGTCCCCTCAAAATAACTCAACACACAGCCATTAATGTCTAAACCACTGGCAACAAAAATGAGTGCACCCCTAAGTGAAAATGTCCAAATTGGGCCCAATTAGCCATTTTCCCTCCCCGGTGTCATGGGACTCATTAGTGTTACAAGGTCTCAGGTGTGAATGGGGTGCAGGTGTGTTCACGTGCTCAGCGTAATATCCAGAGGTTGTCTTTGGGAAATAGATGTATGAGTGCTGCCAGCATTGCTGCAGAGGTTGAAGGGGGGAGGTTAGCCTGTCAATGCTCAGACCATACGCCGCACGCTGCATCAAATTGGTCTGCATGGCTGTCGTCCCAGAAGGAAGCCTCTTCTAAAGATGATGCATAAGAAAGCCCGCAAACAGTTTGCTGAAGACAAGCAGACTAAGGACATGGATTAATGGAACCATGTCCTGTGGTCAGATGAGACCAAGATAAACTTATTTGGGTTCAGATGGTGTCAAGTGTGTGTGGCGGCAACCAGGTGAGGAGTACAAAGACAAGTGTGTCTTACCTACATTCAAGCATGGTGGTGGGAG
Organism: Aquarana catesbeiana; assembly: GCF_042186555.1. Classification (NCBI taxonomy): domain Eukaryota; kingdom Metazoa; phylum Chordata; class Amphibia; order Anura; family Ranidae; genus Aquarana; species Aquarana catesbeiana. The sequence continues at coordinate 294,598,495 of NC_133330.1, forward strand.
TGTCATGGTCTGGGGCTGTATGAGTGCTGCTGGCACTGGGGAGCTACAGTTCATTGAGGGAACCATGAATGCCAACATGTACTGTGACATACTGAAGCAGAGCATGACCCCTCCCTTCAGGGACTGGGCCGCAGGGCAGTATTCCAACATAACGACCCCAAACATACCTATAAGATGATCACTGCCTTGCTAAAGAAGCTGAGGGTAAAGGTGATGTATTGGCCAAATAGGTCTCCAGACCTAAACCCTATTGAGCATCTGTGAGGCATCCTCAAATGGAAGGTGGAAGAGCGCAAGGTCTCTAACATCCACCAGCTCCGTGATGTTGTCATGGAGGAGTGGAAGAGGACTCCAGTGGCAACCTGTGAAGCTCTGGTGAACGCCATGCCCAAGAGGGTTAAGGCAGTGCTGGTAAATAATGGTGGCCACACAAAATGTTGACACTTTGGGCCCAATTTGGACATTTTCACTTAGGGGTGTACTCACTTTTGTTGCCAGTGGTTTAGACATTAATGGCTGTGTGTTGAGTTATTTTGAGGGGACAACAAATTTACACTGTTATACAAGCTGTACACTCACTACTTTACATTGTAGCAAAGTGTCATTTCTTCAGTGTTGTCACATGAAAAGATAGAATAAAACATTTACAAAAATGTGAGGGGTGTACTCACTTGTGTGAGATACTCTGTGTGTGTGTGTGTGTGTGTGTGTGTGTACAGTATCGGTGTATAACATGCACTTTTTTTCCCCCTGAAAATAGGGGGGAAATCGCAAGTGCGTGTTATACGCCGTCAGCGTACCCCGGGGGGAGGAGGGGGACGAGTGCCGCTAGAAATCATCGAGCCGTCATCTCCTCTCCACTCGGCTCGCACATCACACACAGTCCTGACTCCTCCACCGGCATTGGACCAGTGTTCTGTCTATCACAGGAGTTGGTCCAATGCTGATGGCGGAGGCGGGACTGTGTATGTGACTGCTGACTGAGAGCCGAGTAAACAGATGATGGCTCGGTGATGTCCTATGAGAGAGGGTGAGCTGCATTGGTGCGGCAGATGGGCGCAGAACAGGCTGCAGATGGGCACAGATTAGGCTGCATTGAGGCTGCAGATGGGCACTAATCAGATTGGATTGATTCTCACTGACCATTATTTTGCTTCAGTAGTTTATTTTAAAAAAAAGTTATTTTTCCGGAAACTTCCCTCTTAAATCGGGGTGCGTGTTATACGCCGATAAATACGGTAATTATTTGATCCCCTGCAGATTTTGTAAGTTTGCCCACTTACAAAGAAATGAAGGGCCTATTATTTTTATCATAGGTGTATTTTAAATGAGACAGAATATCAACCAAAAATCCAGAAAAACACATGATACAAATGTTATATATTGAGTTGCAGTTCAGTGAGTAAAATAAGTATTTGATCCCCAAGCAAAACATTACTTAGTATTTGTTTCTTGTAGTTGGTTACCAGGTTTGCACACATCTCAGGAGGCGTATTGTGTTACCATTGGTTTGTTAGGTGACTGTGGTCCCAACTGCCTTGAGATCATTCACAAGCTCCTCCCGTGTAGTTCTGGGCCGATCCTTCACTTTTCACATGATCATCCTTACCCCATGAGGCGAAATCTTGCATGGAGCTCCAGACCGATTGCGATTGCTGGTTTTTTTTTGTATTTCTTCCATTTGCAAATAATTGTCCCCTCACCAAGCTTCTTTCTGATGGTCTTGTAGCCCATTCTAGTCTTGTACAGGTCTACAATCTTGTCCCTGATGTCCTTTGACAGCTCTTTGGAAGAAAGATATTCTTTCTATGGGAACATGTTATAGCACTATTTTGCAGCAAGTTAGTGATTGTAAAGGCTTGTTTTTTTTTTTTTCATTAAAAATAACAAACATGTTATACTTGCCTCCTCTGTGCAGTTGATTTTGAAAAGAGCAGCCCTGATCCTCTTCTTCTCGGGTCCCTCTTTGCTGTTCCTGGCTCCTCCAATCGAGTGACCCTCCGCCAGCAGCCTGCTACAGGGGACACCCGAGCTGAGTCAGAGCTCCATGTATCTGTTCAGACACGGACCCTGACCTGGCCCCGCCCCCCTTCTCCCCTGATTGGCTGACTGATTTTGATTGACAGCTGTGGGAGCCAATGGCACCGCTGCGGTGTCTCAGCCACTCAGGAGGAGTCTCTTGGACAGCTAAGACACTCGTGGACATCGTGGAGAGAAACGGGGCTCTGGTAAGTAATTAGAGGGTGCTGCTACATACAGAAGGTTTTTGTCATCTTAATGCATTCTATGCATTAAGATAAAAAACCTTCTGCCTTTACAGCTCATTTAAAGTCTCACTTTATGGGACAGCCACTAAAGCTGGGTACACACAGGCCGAATTTCGGGAGACAACAGCCGGTTACAAAAAAAAACAGCAGACATTCTGCCCGTGTGTACGCCAGTCTGTCCGACAGAGGGCAGCTTCTGTCAAGCAAGCATGCTGGAAAACCAGCATCCGACCGACTCCCGGTCAGCATTCAGCCAATGGCAGAGAGCGCTGATCGGAGTGTTCTGGCAGGGGGGCCGCCCCTCCCTGCCGAAACAGCTCAGTGGGGGAGATTGCTGAACTAACCTTACATGGTTAATTCAGCGGCTCCGACCGGAGCTGACAGGCTTTTTCTGTTCAAAAAAAAAAGAATAGTGTGTACCCAGCTTAAGATTGCATAAATAGAGAGGAGGAAAGCATATATTACATTTTCAATATATTGTTTACTTCATGCTTTTCTGTCTCCTGTTATATGCAAGTGACAGATCTAATCCAATTAAACAGCAATTTGATCTTATTTTTATTGTTTTATAACATTCCTGAAGGGAGATAGTGTTCCAAGGGAATTGATGGTGGGAGTATAATGGACATTGTGTGCTATAACGTATTTAGATCTATAGACTGAATATATCAACAGGCACTGATTTTTGCTTTATGAAAGCCGATATGGTAAAACAACAATGGTATTATGTGCATGTTCAGCTGTAAGTTTTCATTTGAATATTAGTGTCATTTCTCCAGTGCCATTTTCAGCCAAGCATTTGGAAATCTTGTAAAGCAAACTCAGGTAATTCATAGTGAGCTAGTGATGAATAGTACATACAGTCAGGTCCATAAATATTGGGACATCGACACAATTCTAATCTTTTTGGCTCTATACACCACTACAATGGATTTGAAATGAAACAAACAAGATGTGCTTTAACTTCAGACTTTCAGCTTTAATTTGAGGGTATTCACATCCAAATCAGGTGAACAGTGTAGGAATTACAACAGTTTGTATATGTGCCTCCCACTTTTTAAGGGACCGAAAGACTATTGGCTGCTCAGCTGTTTCATGGCCAGGTGTGTGTTATTACCTCATTATCCCATTTACAAGGAGCAGGTAAAAGGTCCAGAGTCCATTTCAAGTGTGCTATTTGCATATGGAATCTGTTGCTGTCAACTCTCAATATGAGATCCGAAGAGCTGTCACTATCAGTGAAGCAAGCCATAATTAGGCTGAAAAAACAAAACAAACCCATCAGAGAGATAGCAAAAACATTAGGTGTGGACAAATCAACTGTTTGGAACATCCTTAAAAAGAAAGAACGCACCAGTGAGCTCAGCAACACCAAAAGACCTGGAAGACCGTGGAAAACAACTGTGGTGGATGATCCGAAGAATTCTTTCCCTGGTGAAGAAAACACCCTACACAACACTTGGCCATATCAAGAACACTCTCCAGGAGGTTGGTGTATGTGTGTCAATGTCAACAATCAAGAGAAGACTTCACCAGAGTGAATACAGAGGGTTCACCACAAGATGTAAACCATTGGTGAGCCTCAAAAACAGGAAGGCCAGATTAGAGTTTGCCAAACAACATCTAAAAAAGCCTTCACAGTTCTGGAACAACATCCTATGGACAGATGAGACCAAGATCAACTTGTACCAGAGTGATGGGAAGAGAAGAGTATGGAGAAGGAAAGGAACTGATCATGATCCAAAGCATACCACCTCATCAGTGAAGCATGGTAGTGGTAGTAGTGTCATGGCGTGGGCATGTATGGCTGCCAATGGAACTGGTTCTCTTGTATTTATTGATGATGTGACTGCTGACAAAAGCAGCAGGATGAATTCTGAAGTGTTTCGGGCAATATTATCTGCTCATATTCAGGAAAATAATTCAGAACTCATTGGACCGGCGCTTCACGGTGCAGATGGATAATGACCCGAAGCATTCTGCGAAAGCAACGAAGAGTTTTTTAAGGGAAAGAAGGGGAATGTTATGCAATGGCCAAGTCAATCACCTGACCTGAATCCGATTGAGCATGCATTTCACTTGCTGAAGACAAAACTGAAGGGAAAATGCCCCAAGAACAAGCAGGAACTGAAGACAGTTGCAGTAGAGGCCTGGCAGAGCATCACCAGGGATGAAACCCAGTATCTGGTGATGTCAATGCGTTCCAGACTTCAGGCTGTAATTGACTGCAAAGGATTTGCAACCAAGTATTAAAAAAATGAAAGTTTGATGGATGATTGTTAATCTGTCCCATTACTTTTGGTCCCTTAAAAAGTGGGAGGCACATATATAAACTTTGTATAGAGCCAAAAATATTAGAATTGTGTCGATGTCCCAAAATTTATGGACCTGACTGTATGCAGTGGTTATCTTCAGCGAAGACCACATATCAGAATGTCCTGTAGATCAAGAGATAGAACAGCTTAAATTATACTCCAATCTGAATTTTTTTTTTTATAAGTCAACCTTTAGGGCCCATTCACACTATTGTGCTGCCATGGGGCTCATGCATTAAAGTAGATTTTCACTGCATCTGCAACCAAAAACACTATTTTATTCATTTTAAGCCCATCCATCCTCTTTATGCTTTATTTTGCTGAGAAATCACTTTGAACAACACCCCCTAACATTTTTGGCCATGGCCATCTTGAGTAAAGACAAATGATTTGTGTAGCATTTACTTCCTGGAATCCATCTGCCCTTAGCTCAGTCATGCATGCTGGAGGGTGTGCTTAGCTGAGAAAACCTCTCCTCCCCTCCCGATGACTCCTGGGATGTATGACATCATTTGCATAGGCCTGGTAACCAGGAAGTAACTTTTTTTTTTTTTTTTTTTTTTTTTTAAACAAGTAAATATGATATACAGTGCCCTGAAAAATTATTCATACCCCTTGACATTTTCAACATTTTGTTATGTTACAACTAAAAACGTAAATGTATTTTATTGGGATATTTATGTGATAGGCCAACACAAAGTGGCACATAATTGTGAAGTGGAAGGAAAATGATAAATGGTTTTCAGAATTGTTTACAAATAAATATGTGAAAAATGCGGCGTACATTTATATTCAGCCCCCCTGAGTCAATACTTTGTAGAACCACCTTTTGCTGCAATTACAGCTGAAAGTCTTTTTGGGGATGTCTCTACCAGCTTTGCACATCTAGAGAGTGACATTTTTGTCCATTCTTCTTTGCAAAATAGCTCAAGCTCTGTCAGATTGGGTGGAGAGCGTCTTTGAACAGCAAAGACTTGCTCCAGATTGTCAATTGGATTTAGGTCTGGACTTTGACTGGGCCATTCTAACACACGAATATGCTTTGATCTAAACCAGGGATATGCAATTAGAGGACCTCCAGCTTTTGACGAACTACAAGTCCCATGAGGCATAGCAAGACTCTGACTGACACAAGCATGACACCCAGAGGCAGAGGCATGATGGGACTTGTAGTTTTGCAACAGCTTAAGGTCCGCTATTTGCATATCTCTGATCTAAACTATTCCATTGTAGCTCTGGCTGTATGTTTTTTGTCATTGTCCTGCTGGAAGGTGAACCTCCACCCCAGTCTCAAGTCTTTTGCAGACTATAACAGGTTTTCTTCTAAGATTGCCCTGTATTTGTCTCCATCCAACTTCCCATCAACTCTGACCAGCTTCCCTGTCCCTGCTGAAGAAAAGCATCCCCACAACATGATGCTGCCACCACCATGTTTCACAGTGGGGATGGTGTGTTCAAGGTGACGTGCCGAGTTAGTTTTCCGCCACACATAGCATTTTGCTTTTAGGCCAAAAAGTTTTATTTTTGTCTCATCTGACCCAGAGCACCTTTTTCCACATGTTTGCTGTGTCCCCCACATGGCTTCTCGCAAACTGCAAATGTGACTTCTTGGGGCTTTCTTCTTGCCACTCTTCCATAAAGGGCAGATTTATGGACTGCACGACTAATAGTTGTCCTGTGGACAGATTCTCCCACCTGAGCTGTGGATCTCTGCAGCTCCTCCAGAGTTACCATGGGCCTCATGGCTGCTTCTCTGATTAATGCTCTCCTTGCCTGCCCTGTCAGTTTAGGTGGACGGCCATGTCTTGGTAGGTTTGCAGTTGTGCCATATTCTTTCCATTTTCAGATGATGGATTGAACAGTGCTCCATGAGATGTTCAAAGCTTGGGATTTTTTTTATAACCTAACCCTGCTTTAAACTTATCCACCACTTTATCCCTGACCTGTTTGGTGTGTTCCTTGGCTTTCATGATGCTGTTTGTTCACCAAGGTTCTCTAACAACCCTCTGAGGGCTTCAAAGAACAACTGTATTTATACTGGTATTCAATTACACACAGGTGGACGCTATTTACTTATTAGGTTAGTTCTGAAGACAATTGGTTCCACTAGATTTTAGTTAGAGGTATCAGAGTAAAGGAGGCTGAATACAAATGCACGCCACACTTTTCGCATATTTATTTGGAAAAAATTTGGAAAACAATTTATCATTTTCCTTCCACTTCACAATTATGTGCCACTTTGTGTTGGTCTATCACATAAAATCCCAATAAAATACATTTATGTTTTTGGTTGTAACATGACAAAATGTGGAAAATTTCAAGGGGTTTGAATACTTTTTCAAGGCATTGTACATTCATCTATTTACTAATTCTAGCAGCACGAGGTTTTTAAATAATCAATGTAAATTGGGAGAGTGAAGTTCCACTTTAACAGTGTATTGGGTTTCCAATAATTTTTAGGCGCACATGTGATGTACACTTAACATATGCCAAGTTAACAACTCAGTGTTCCTATTTTGAAAAGGATTTGTGGCGTGTGCCAAAAATTGACAAGTTGCAAATTGCAATTTCTTGCAGGAAGGTCAGTTTTGGTGCCCTTTAAACCAATATCTGCACTACACTGTGGCACAAATATTAACCCTAAATCTCTGCCTGGTCTGCCCAGGTACAGATCAGTACTGCAGGCTTCCTTTGTTCACAAATATACATGGTGCTGCGCAAATATACAAGGCACTGCGCCGTGTATAGTTTATTGGGCCCCTTGTATGCCACAAATTAATGTGCACTGTGTTGGACAGCAAGAGACACACATTACTTTGTATGTTACTACACTTTATTTATCACGGGTATTTATATAGCACCGACAATTTATGCAGAACTTTACATATACATTGTACATTCACATCTGTCCCTGTCCTCAAGGAGCTTACAATCTAAGGTCCCTAATTCACATATACACATACTAGGGCCAATTTAGCCAATGAACCTATCAACATGTCTTTGGGGTGTGGGAGAAAACCAGAATACCCAGGGGAAACCCACGTGGGCACAGGAAGAACATGCAAGCTCCAGGCAGGTAGTGCCGTTGCTGGGATTCAATCCAACGACTCTATTGCTACCAGGCAGAAGTGCTAATCACTTAGTCACTGTGTTACTACAGTTTTACTATCGTGTTCCTACAGTTTTACTACTGTGTTCCTACAGTTTTACTACTGTGTTCCTACAGTTTTACTACTGTGTTACTACTGTGTTACTACTGTGTTACTACAGTTTTACTACTGTGTTACTACAGTTTTACTATTGTTTTACTACAGTATTACTACAGTGTTACTACTGTGTTACTACAGTTTTAATTCATTTTAATAAGCAGGGGGGGGCTTTTTTGAAATAAAGTTTTTAAGAGCCACTTATACTTAATTTAATCTGTGGTCATGTGACAGCCAGCATTGCAGTCTTCTAAACTACAAAAATTCACTGAAATAGTCCTGTGCTGGCATCAGTGGCAGCTGGTGTTTTTTTGTCTGGGGGGGGCAGCAAACAACTGAAACCCCCACGGCAAATCTCAATGGACAGGCCGCCCCTGGCTGGCATGATGACTTTGTTGTGATGGGGACAGCAAGACTGGTCAGCTCCACAGAGACTTACATATAGAGCAGCTACAGCTGACAGGTTGCCATAACTGGAACCGTTATGGTGGAAGATCACGAGACCAAGGATGGTAATTTATATGTAGGTCTTAAAACTTTCATTTTAAAAACAACCTAAATTACCTAGGAATGGGTGGACGAGTAAACAATTGGATTTTTTGTCTTCTTGCCAGGCTTCAGATTTATCACAGACTTGTGCTACACCGGTGCAATTCAAACAGTAGATCCAGTCGCAATACTCCATTCACAAAACTTACAGACTAGGATAGGAGCCATGATTTAATTAAAAAAATAAATAAAAAGTGACAGTTTCATCTTGTGAGGAGTCCATCAAGATTTGTGAACTGAGTCTGCTAAAATTACAGGCAGATTTCTTTTTCTTTTAACTGTCAAAGTTGAGCTTGACAAGGTCCTAATAGGTTCTCTAGTGTGATTAAGTGACCTCATTGTCCTGTAAGAAGGTTTGGAAAGTGGCAGGATAAAGCTGAAATCAGCTTGGAGGTTATCTATGAGAAAACGGAGGCAATATGTTTGGTGCTGTACGTTGTAGCTAGTCATATCTCAGATGATATTCTGTTACTGCATGGGGAAAAACATGGAAAGGTGAATTTAATATGTGTATTCCTTCCTAACGAGCAGGTAACTCTGAAGTCACATTTGTATAGCCTGCTGGATACAACTGTCATGTCCTATATTTATCCATGTACAGTACCTTCAAACTTTCATTGTCTTCAAGAACATAACATCATTATGTATTTTTTTTTAGCAGTGTACAGATATTCACATGATCAGTGATAGCGATGGAGATGACTTTGAAGATGCTACAGAATTTGGGGTGGATGATGGAGAGCTCTTTGGAATGTCCTCCGCCTCTGCACTACGAAAGTCCCCAATGAGTAAGTTGTCCCACAAATGCAGCAAAAGTCCTCAATTATGAGTAATGTGACAGGCGCATGCTCACTGTGCTCCTGACCAGTTTACTCCCTCGTATTAGCAGACTTTTTTTTTTTTTTGGATTCCTTATTTTTTAATCCCCCCCTCCCCCATATATTTTATTCACCTTTCCACAATCCAGCGAGATATCAACTATATGGCCTTTCAAATTTTTGGTTTTATTTTTTCAAAGAAATTTCCAAGCTTAATGTACCGACCAGCCTGCGACCAACCAAATTGACCTGTCTAACAGTATGCGTTAAAAACAGGGCTTTAGTCTGCACACATTTGCAAATACATGCGTAAGCTACAGGCTCCGTCAAGGCACCCTGTTCCCTGTAGTCCCTAACTTCTAAGACTCTCCACAGTGGAAGCACATGCAATTCAATGGATAGGCAGAGGGCAGGTGAGCCTGGAGGGAGCCCAACATTCCTTAAAGGCACAGGGGCACACTGAACACCCAGAATATAGCACTATGGCAGCAAAGGTGTCAATGCGTCACCTGACCAATATATTAACAAATGGCTGCTGCCCCCAACTATAACTGGCCTTTGCAGCAAGGAGCACTGGAAGGGGCAATGTAAAAACACCTTTTTTCATCTGGTATTTGCTCAGTCTCCGCAACCTTCCTTCAGTACTATAGAGAATTTTATATTTGCCTTGATCAATGGATGAATTGTAATTGCAGATGACGATGACCATTTCTAGTAAGAAAAGCAACCAGCTCTCGTTTAACCACTTGCTACCCAGGTCAATTCTGATATTTTGTCAGACATAAAAAAATAAATAAATAATTTTTTTTTGCTCGAAAATACATATAACTCCTAAACATTATATATATTTTTAAGCAGAAGCCCTGGGGAATAAAATGGTGGATGTTGCAATTTCTTACATCTCACAGTATTTGCACAGTGTGTTTTCAAACCAAATTTTTTGGGAGAAAAAATGTATTTAAATGGATTTTAGTACACACAAATGTAATATGGTACCCAATTTATTTGATAAAATATAAAAGATGATATGCCGAGTAAATGGATACCAAACATGTCATGCTTTAAAATTGCATACACACGTAGAACAGTGCCAAACTATGGTACCTAATAATTAACTTCCATAGCCAACACTTTAAAGCCTTTACAGGTTACCAGTTTAGAGTTACACAGGAGGTCTGGAGCTAAAATGATCGCTCTCACTTTTCAATACCTCACATGTGTGATGTGATCAGCTTACATATGCGTGGGAGACTTACGTATGTGTCCCTTTATTTTATTTTTTTAAATCAACTTTATGGCTATTACAAGGGATGACCAACATCCCTTGTGATAGCATGGGCTCTGACAGGTCCTCTTTATATGTCTATTAGACCCCTGACTTCTCCTCTGACCTCCAAAGCATCCGGCGGTGGAAGTTTACCATAGTGGTTAAGCGCTCCAGTGCTTTTTTTTTTTTATCTTCACCTTTGTGTCCCAGTGCGTTTAGGTGTGTTCCGGTGCGTTTTTGATGAGTTTTACTGCGTAGAGTTCAGTGCAGAAAAAATGCAGCATGTTCTACTTTTTATTTCTGAAACTGGAACGCAGTGAAACTGATGTTTCACTGGTGTGAATTATGCCATTATAAACATATAACCTACTTTCCATGCGTTTTTTTATGTAGAAAAAAAGAAATGCACCGGACTGCATGTGGTGTGAACGGGCCCTTAAAGGAATCGCTGGTTGTACATTTTGATACCAGGATGATTCCTGCAGGTGCGGGCATCTTCCCAGTATAACCACTGAAACCCTAGGGCAGTGATGGCAAACCTTGGAACCCCAGATGTTTTGGAACTACATTTCCCATGATGCTCAACTACACTGCAGAGTGCATGAGCATCATGGGAAATTTAGTTCCAAAACATCTGGGGTGCCAAGGTTCACCATCACTGCCCTAGGGGGGTCATATGCTATCCTACAGGTGGCAAGCGGTAAAACTACCACATACTATCCTCTCCTTTTTGGCTAAACCACGTTGTGAAAAACCCTTTTCTGTGCTGATGACAGAATGGTTTATCCTCAAGTCTGAATAATTTACAGATATGATTTAACCAGAAATAGTTATGGGCAGTTCATTAGCAACCACTGCTTACGCCCCCCGTTATTGTAACACTCTCATGCACAGAATCATCAAATTTGATGCAGTCATTTTATAACTCTCATGACCAATCTAGACTTCTCATCTCTGTTTACACTAAAATAATTGCTTTGTTTCCTTAGTGCCTGAAAATGCTGAAAATGAATCTGATGCTTTGCTGCAGTTCACAGCAGAATTCTCCTCCAGGTAATGTAGCAGCTGATTGTCACAGATTTTTATTTTTTGTAATCTTTATTTTTATTTTATATAATAAGAAAAAGAACATACATACATATAATCTATGGTCATTCTTACCACAGAACATTGCATTTTTCCAGTGTAGACCAATATGTTGGTACAAAAACAAGATTTATAACAAATTGTAATACGTAGGGGTAAGGGCGGGAGGGGAAAGGGGGGAGAGGGATTAAATCATCTCCGAACTTTATTACATTGCTAAACAGTCATATTGAGTCCTAAGAGGGGGCCCCGCCGTATCAGCTTGGCCGGACCTATCCCCCTCAGCCCTCCATTTTAGTACAGGAGGGAGGGGCCTCTTTTTTATTCAGTGCCCTAGGATGCCCACCGGGCGGATTCCCCGGAAGGGGGGCCATAGGCCTCCAACTAACCTTCGCCTAAGGGGAGCGCCCCCTGGGCATCCACTGGGTCAGTGCGGACATAGAGGTGCCTACGTTGCCAGGCAGAGCCCCTGACCAATACGTCTAAACAAGTAACAACTCTATTATTTAATAAAGGAGATACAAAACTTGTCTGTAGTCGCTAGCGACGCATAACGTCTCATATGAGCCTTCAGCTATATACCTTGTGAACCATGCATTAGGAAAGAAAAGGCCAACACCCTGTGCAATCAATGGGGCGTTGAAACATTCCACTCAGGTACGCACGTCACCACCAACAGGCCTCCTTAGCTTCAAGGAGGGCTCCGCTAACTTCAACAGCGCGACATCCAGGCTAGAGGATACCGGATTAGTGTCGATGATGAATCTCCGCCACTGAGCCCAAACACCATCAAAGCGCTCACTCCTATCTTTGCACCTCGCCACCCACTCCTCCGCCTCTCTGATATCATCCACCTTCTGTAGCCATTCTTTTAAGGTAGGGACCTGTGGGCGCTTCCAATAGAGAGGTACAAGCCTTTTAGCGGCATTTAGTAGATGAGGAAGGGCGCTTTTTTTGTAATGGCTTAGAGGAAGGGTGGGGAGGTGCAAGAGGAAATGCTCGGGGGAGAACGGGATCTCAATCTGCAGGGCATTTTTAATGGTAGTCTGTACTTCCATCCAGAAAGACCTAATCATTGGGCATTCCCACCATACATGAAGAAGGGTGCCTTTCTGACTGCAACCTCGCCAGCATCGGTCCGAAACCGAGGGGTAGATACGTGCTATGACAGCCGGTACTCGGTACCAGCGAGTTAGAAGCTTGTAGTTAGTTTCCTGCGTTCTAGACTCTATGGAGCTAGAGTGTGCTAGTTTATACATGTGTAGACGTTGTTCTGGCGTGAACTCCACCCCTAGGTCTCGTTCCCATTCCCTTATGAAAGCTGGCTTACCAGCGGTGGGAACCGAGCCCAGTAGCCTGTATAGCTCAGAAATCAAATGAGGAGTTGGCTCTTCTTCTGTGAAAAGGCTTTCTAGTGTGGTGATGGTGTCTAGCCCTCTCATTGGGGTCCCTTCTGTTGCAATAAAGTGTTGGAGTTGCTGGTGCCTCCACCAGTCCATAGGGAATCTGCCGTGGCTATTCCGCAAGGCGTCTAGGGGTATCAGTTTGCCCTTATCCACAAATTTACCATAACTATAATTGCCGTCTGACACCCACGTACCGAAAAAGGTTTTCTGCTCCCCAGGAGGGAACCACTTATATCCTCCCAAAGGTGCCAATGGGGAGCCCGGGGGCACCAAAGCACACAGGGCGTTTGTGCGGTCCCAGACCCGTAGGACATGAATGGTTAGCGGTGAGGTCGTCTGTGAGAGTCCTCTGTGTTCACGGGGCAGCCAGGGTGCGTATGACAGGTCCCGGCCTGCTAAGCTCTTCTCCAAGGAGACCCACATTTTTGAGCCCCCGTGATGACGCCAGTTAAGGATATGTTGGATCGCAATGGCTCTATAGTATCGTCGTACATCCGGGAGGCCCAAGCCACCCATTTCTTTAGCCTTCTGTAGTAAAGACACCGCCAGTCTTGGTTTTTTACCATGCCAAATAAAATTAATCATTTGGCTTTGAAGCTGAACAAAGAAGCTCCTGGGGAGGGTGACTGGCAGCATCTGTAAATAAAAGAGCACCCTAGGAAGGATGTTCATCTTGAGTATGCTGAGTTTGCCTAGCCATGTGAAGGAGGTCTTGGTCCAGTTCTGTAAGTCTCTACGCACCATGCTCAAGAGGGTGGGAAAATTAGCCGAGTAGATAGTGTCAAATCGATTTGTAAGTTGGATACCCAGGTACTTAATAGACGTTTTAGCCCAGCTAAATGGGAAAGCTTGTTGCAAGTCAGTAGCCATTTTTATAGGGATGGTGATGGGCAGAATTTCGGATTTCGAAAAGTTTATTTTAAGGTTTGACACATGACCGAAAATTTTTAGTTCCCTCATAAGGTTTGGCAGTGACACTAAGGGCTGGGTCAAATGAAAGAGCACGTCGTCGGCATAGGCCGATAGTTTGTGTTCCGTAGACCCTACTGTTACCCCTCTAATATCAGTGTTTGCCCTCACTGTTCGAAGCAGAGGCTCCAAAGCCAGAGCGAACAGTAGGGGGGAGAGGGGACACCCCTGCCTCGTGCCATTCCGTATGGGGAATCCCAAGGATAGATGGCCGTTCACTTTGACCTTCGCATTGGGGGTCGAGTAAAGCGCCATGATCCATCTCAGCATATGAGGGCCCAGTCCCCAAGCCTCCAGAACTGCCTTAAGGTATGACCAATCGATCCTGTCAAAAGCCTTTTCGGCATCAGTGGACAGAATAAGGTAGGGGGTGGAATTCTTATGGGAACATGCCCATTGTATGAGCTGTATGGCCCGGATGGAATTGTCCCTAGCTTCTCTACCTGAAATAAATCCCGTTTGATCGGGGTGAATAAAGGAGGGCAGGACGTGTTTAAGTCGATTTGCCATGATCTTAGCAAAAATTTTTATATCGACGTTAAGTAGCGATATTGGTCGATAGCTTTGTGGGAGAGTGGGGTCCTTGCCCTCTTTCGGCAGCACTGTGATGTGGGCCAGTAGAGCCTCAGGGGGAATCTGGTGGTTTGTGGCCAAAGAGTTAAAATACCTGCACATATGATTTTGTAGCAGGGGGAGAAACTTTGCATAATACGCTTTGGAGTATCCATCCGGGCCAGGGCTCTTCCCATTAGGTAGGGCCTTCACTGTTGAAATAATCTCCTGAGGGGAAATGGGAGAATCAAGGTCTAGCTGCTGCTCTGGTGTCAGGGGGGGGAGTCCAGCTGCGGCGAGGTATTCGCCAATCGCTTTTAGTTTTGCTGACCGTCCTGTGTGTGAGATATCCTTATCTAGGTGATATAATTCTGCATAATAATCTCTAAAGATTGAGGCAATCCCAGAGGAGTGTAATGTAGCTGTACCGTCAGGGGACCGGAGCGAGTGTATGTGGACTGTCATTCTTCTCTTCCGAAGCGCTCTAGCCAGCATTCTGCCGCATTTGTTTCCCTGTTCGTAGTATTTATGTGAAAGGTGGCGTAGTTGTCTGCGCACGCGACGGTCGAGGAGGCGAGAAAACAGCTCCCTCAGTTCAGTCAGCCGTTCGCGGGCGTTAGCATCCCCCTGACGTTTGTGTTTAAGTTCCTCTTCCTGCAAGGCTGTCAGCACCCTCTTGAAGTCTATCTGTCTTTCCCTTTTGAATTTGGAACCCAGGGAGATCAGCTCACCCCTGAGTACCGCCTTATGGCTTTCCCATACCACTCCGTCTGCCATTTCCTCGGACACATTCTCCGCAAAATAGTGTGTGATGGTCTCAGAGACCTTAGCTACCACTGAGGCGTCGTCTAGGAGGTTTTCGTTGAGCCTCCAGGACCAGGCCCTCCGTGTTTCGTCTGGGACCCGCAACACGGCCCACACTGGAGCATGATCTGAAATAGTGATGTTGCCTATTTCAGCTGACTGCAGCAATTCAAGGGTGTCATGGTCCACACACATAAGGTCTATGCGTGTATAAACGTCATGTACCCCCGAGTAGTAGCTGTAGTCCCTCTCAGATGCATGAAGAGCTCTCCACGTGTCTATAAGAAGGCTATTCTGCAGTGACTTGCGAAAATGCTTGAGGAAGGCTTGGGAGTGAGTGGGGCGGCCATGGGATGTGTCAACGAGCGGGTCCGGGCTCACGTTAAAATCCCCTCCAAGAATTAGGTGACCCTCCCTGAATTCGTTCAATTTATCTAGCACAGAATCAATAAAGGAGAGTTGTTGGGCATTGGGTGCGTAGAGAGTCGCAAATGTAAATTTTTTGTTGGCCAAGACCCCCTTCACGAAGACGTATCTGCCCTGTGAGTCGACCTGAGTCTCTGAAAGTTGGAATGGGCATGACTTATGGAATGCGATGGCTGTACCTCGTGATTTGGCTACCGGGGAGTTGCTAAAAAACCATTGGGTGTATAGGTGTGTGGGTATCTTTGGAAGGGACTGTTCCCTGAAGTGAGTCTCCTGCAGGAAAACCACCTGGGCCCCCAGTCTCTTAAGTTCCAGCCATAGCCTGTTGCGCTTATGTGGAGAGCAGAGCCCCCTGACATTGTAGG
The DNA here is from genome assembly GCF_042186555.1 of Aquarana catesbeiana. NCBI lineage: Eukaryota > Metazoa > Chordata > Amphibia > Anura > Ranidae > Aquarana > Aquarana catesbeiana. Next base: position 294,614,525 of record NC_133330.1, read on the forward strand.
ACAGTACCTTTAGCGACGGCGCACCTGACGTGGATGATAGCTGATCGTTCACCCCTCCTCTGGTTCCCCCATGCATGGCTCAGTCGGCCAAAAGGCAACCTGCAGATCAAAGCAGTAAATGGTTAGCTTTAGAGAATGATCTAGAACACAAAATAATATCAAGGGGGAAGTGGGGAGGAGGGGGGGGAGAGGCTAGGGAAAGGTGGGAGGTGGGAGGAAGGGGGGCTTGGAGAGGGTTAGGTGGGGAAGTGGAAGGGATCGGGAGGGAAAAGGTGGGATGGGGATAGGGGTAGGGAAAAAAAAAAAAAAACAACAATAATCTACAGAGCTCGCCCGGGAGGGGGGTATCAACCCAAAAACCGCCCGGGTGAAAACTCGGAGTCCCACAAGGGACTGTCACCTAGTAAGGTGAGGCCTAGGTGGGGTACGTGGGAGACCACCAAGGAGACGATTAGCCCATCCTTCCGTCCAGTCCATTCCGACACATAAACAGGGTGGGGAAAAAAAAAATATATATATATATATATATAAAAATATAAAAACATGTGCAAAACTGAAAGGGGGGGGGGGGGGGGTAAACAGTACATCTCAACAAAGGGAGAAAGGAGATTGTGGAACCCGGACTCCCCAAAAGTGCAAAAACAAAAAAGAAGAGGGGAGGACAAGGTGGCCGGGCTAGGAGCTGGACCACGGACCCCCCAGTCCATCATGATGCCTAATGGTTCTTGTAGTAGAAAGGTAGTGCAAAGGGCCTACTGTGAGATGCCTCGCAGGAGGAGGTAGAATGTAACAGCAACGCGTCCGTTAGGCCCAGAGCCCTGACTGAAATGTCAATGATGGAGAGGGGATTCCGTCCAAAAAATTAGGAAAAGCGATAAGGGTGGCGGTGGCTCGTTTAGTCACTGGCTGTGGAAGTGCCCGGACGTGGGCCCACCGTTTGCCTGTTGTGGCCCCGGGACCGCCTGTTTCCTGCCGCCTGGATCCAAGGTTGAGGTAGCTGGGGTATTGGGATGTCCGGGGTAGTGCGCCAATCCGGGAAATCTACAGGGTTAAGCTCCAAGGTATGTAGGAAGCGGGGGAGGTCATCCTTTGTGCGTAGTATAGCCCAACGGCCATTTTTTGAAGCCTGGAGGCTGAATGGGAAGCCCCAGCGGTATGTGAGGCCTGCCGCCTGGATTTCCGTTAGAAGTGGGCGAAGGGCCCGTCGCTGCATTAGGGTACGCCGTGAGAGGTCCTGGTAAAAGGACAGTTGAGCTCCATCGAAGTCAAAGACTGGTCTGTTGCGCATCTTTTGCATTATGCGATCCTTCAATGTAAATTTGTGTAGCTTACAGATCACATCTCTGGGGTTGTCAGGGTCCTCTGATGGGGGCCGAAGTGCCCTGTGAGCTCTGTCTATCTCAATCGGCACCGACGGAGGCAAACTCAGGATTTCACGGAACACTCCCTGTAAGGTGGGGACAATGTCCTTAGGTGCAGTGGCTTCTGGGAGGCCTCGTATGCGAATATTCGCTCGCCTGCTGCGGTTCTCCATGTCGTCTAACTGGCACAAAAGAGCCTCAATTTGATGACTGTGTGTGACGGTCTGCTCTCCGAGCTGGGAGATGGCGGGTATAGAATCATCGAGTTTCTGCTCCAAAGTCTCTACCCTGTGACCCAGCTCAGTGGTATCAGATTGCAGTTGTTCAATATCTTGCCTGAAGGCCCTCTCAATCCTGCTTGTAAAGCGCTCTAGGTCTTCTTTAGTGGGGAGAGACCATAAATGCTGCCTGATGTCTCTGTCCTCAGTCAAAGCTGCCAAGTGTGTGTCCCTGTCCTGTGATGATGTGGAGCAAGGGGATGCAGGGGGGATGGAGTCGCTTACCAGCCTGGGAGAAGAGATAGGAGATAGAGCTGGAGGCGCTGGCTGAATCTCCTGTTGCTGCAGCGTGGCCGTTCGTTCCGGCGCCATCTTGGATTTCCCCCTCTGCTGACGGGGGGTGTCCAGAAGAAAGGAATCCAGCGATCCCTGACCGTTTGGGTGGGCTTTTTTCGGCTGGGAAGAAGCCCGCCGCCGCTGTGACATACCCTGTGCGGAAATCGGGGGGTAATCACCCCTGTAGCTGCTAATTATGCTGCGGACTGGACGGAGCTCGGGCTCAGCACGTCCTCACTCCTCCATAGCCAGGCCACGCCCCCCTGATTGTCACAGATTTTAAAGTGACCTAAGTCGGTCATGTTAATCTTTTTAAAAGTAAAATTATTTTATTAGAGGAGACCCACCAAGTTGTTTGCTGTTAACTTGTTCTTCTGTGCAGTAAGAATGTTGTTATTAACCACTAAAGTGCTCTCATTGGATAGGTGAATGACAGTGGGTGTGGCTTAGACCTGACAACTGTGTAACAAAAGATCAGTGAAAATTAGCTCTTACCAACAAAGTGAAGTCCGGATCAGGTTAATAGAGGTTAAAATAGCTGAAAGGTTCACTTTAAAGTGGTAGTAAACTTTTTTTTTTTTTTTAACCTACAGGTAAGCTTATAATAAAGCTTACCTGTAGGTAAAATGAAAATTTCCTAAACGTGCACTGTTTAGGAGATATTCTAGCGTGCATCAGCCAGTGACGTCACCGACGCATGCGCTCTGAAGGAACGGCACACCTGTGCCATTCCTTCAGAGCTGTGTGCCACGGCTGAGACTCATGCATGGGAGTGATATCATCGCGGCTCGACCAATCAGGTCCCCGAACCCTGAAGGAAGACCGGGTGAAGATGGAAGCCTCTGCAGCGGTGACAGCACGCCACTGGAGGGCTTAATTTTAACGGAAGTCTTTCATAATGTGCTAGTATGTGCTGCAGGTCACAGCCTTGCAGGTTGAAAAAAAAATAATTTCTCTTACAGTTTACTACCACTTTAAAGAAGAACTGTCACAATGTGTCCCCACACCCGCTGTCACGATTTGAAAACGGCATGGCCAGGCAGGGCTCATAATTTTTTTTACAATTTCCAGTGAATGAATAGACTAAAAGTACCATCATCCATTGCAGCTTGTGGCTTGTCTCAATGAACTGTGAGGGCGCTGGTGAGCACCTTAGAATCATAGTTCATTGATTCTTCCTGCCATTCAGTAACTGCCTTCCCGTATTGGTGGTATGGGCAGACCGTGCACTGAGGGTCTACAGGATCCAGGCATGCACCTGTGATCTGCTGATCATGGGTGCAATGCTTTACGGGATGCAATGTAAAAAAAATAATAAATGCACATTTTTTTATCTGCAAAAAGTTTAGCGTTTATTATATATTTATTTACAAAAGGTGAACTTATCCTTTGGGCTGTAAGGAGACGGACTAATGCCATACCAGTGATGCTGTTATCTTCAGCCATACATGTGTCCCGATCTACTCCATCTGGATTTTTTCTCTTCTTCTATTCCACTATTTGACACTTATATATGACAATTCAGACGGCTGTGTAGCACATTTATTAGTTGTTTGTGGCTTGGGAGCTCAGAAAACAGGTAAGATCTATACTGATCAGCCATAACATTATAACCACACCCACCTAATATGGGGTAGGTCCCCCTTTTGCAGCCAAAACAGCCCTTACCTGTTGAGGTATGGATTCCACTAGACCTCTAAAGTTATGCTGTACTATCTGGTACCAAGCCATCAGTAGAAGATCCTTTAAGTCCTGTAAGTTGCAAGGTGAGGCCTCCATGGATTGGACTCGTTTTTTCAGGCTTTTTCAGTGATTTGAGCCACAGTAGCTCTTTTATTGGATTGGACTACATGAGCCAGCCTTTGTTCCCCATGTGCATCAATGAGCCTTGGCCGCCCGTGCCCCTGTTGCCGTTTTCCTTCCTCTGACCGCTTCTGTGGGTCCTGACCACTGCAGACCGGGAACATCCCACAAGAGCTGCACTTTTTAAGCTGCCCTGACCCAGAAGTCTAGCCATTATAATTTGACCCATGTCAAAGTCACTCAGATCTTTACGTTTGCCCATTTTTTCTGCTTTCAACACATCAACTTGAGGGGACAACATGTTGATTTGCTGCCTAATATATTGCCCCCCCCCCCCCCCCCCCCCACTTTCAGATGCCAATGGAACAAGATAATCACTGTTCACTGTATCTGTTAGTGGTGATAATGTTATGGCTGGTTGTGTATATTTGCCCTTATCTTTAATGCACTGTGCTCAGACTGCTTGTTCAACATTTTCAGAAAAGTCATAAACAAGGGGGTACTCTGTTATGGTGAGTGATGATGAGAAAATCTAAACCTGGTATAATGTAGCAAAATTATCTTTTAGTTTTTAATTTTGTTTTCTGGAGTTTTATTGACGAAGTAATATTGCTCCTTAAAAGAAAACTTAGTTGGAGTAATGATGAAGAGAAAAAAAAGAAAGACAATTGGCAATAAAAGTTATCTGTATATATCCCTTGCTGAGAATATTATGTTGGGCACATTGTGTGTATTCAGTTTCCTACTTGGATAAGACAGTTAAGTTACTCAGCAGTAGGAACTTAACACTTGGCTACAGAGTGTAAAATATCACATGTTGAAACTGCTGTCAGTGGATGTGCACAGACATCATGGGGCATGAGAACTTTCCTCGTCAATTAAATGCCAGCAGGCATCTGCATGTGCAGGGAACATTTGGGGACTACATTTATAGTATATTTTCTGGATGTATGCACGGTCATGTTAGAACTAAATTATTCTTAAAGAAACTTTGACATTTTGACCACTTAGTGCAAAGCCCATAACTCTCTACTCATCATTCCTATGTTTCCTGATGCTTTTACTGCCAGAGCCACTAGGAAAGACCTGGTGCATCTGAGTATGTTGAAGCATGTGAAATCTTCCCACAATGCAATGTTTAGGCCCACTGTAGTGGAGACGATGACATTATCAACCCTGCTTAAACTATGACACGATCCAACCCAGTTGATTCTTGGAGTTACGGGACGGGATGGGGAGGGGATTGTGTGTGTGAGTTTCGGGATGAGCTTCTAAGAGACATTGTCACCTTGCCCTAAATTGGTAAACTGGCAGTCCCTTTTTTAATGTAGTGTGATCACTTATAGATTGGAAAAAGGTGACCTACATTTACCGATGGACACTGTACATTGTAGTGAGTATCTGGTAAGCCTAAAATCTGGAGTGCTCTACTATACAAAGTTCAGCTGACTACTGTAGTTGTCGCCTCCATACTCCCGCTGTTGTTGGTCAGTAAACCTGTTTAGCATAGTTGCAGACCAGTAGTATGGCATTGTAGGCAGAAAAGGGGTAAGCTGTGCAATCTAAGTGAATAAGTTCATATTTGGTTTTCATTTTCCTTTCTTTCCTCCTCCTTTCTAGGTATGGAGAGTGCCATCCCGTGTTCTTCATTGGATCATTAGAAGCTTCGTTCCAGGAGGCATTTTATGGGAAAGCACGAGATGTGAGTTATTTTTTGCAAATGTTTTTCCTAGTTAAGCTAAGTGTCCATTGTGTATGTGTGTTTTGGAGTATTTTTTTTAGTGCCTGTTAATTGTTACACAGCCAAGTGCAGCCTATGTTTTTAGAGGTTGCTTGTTAAATGAAAACCTTAGATCCCTTTCACACTGGGGGCTCCGGTGCGTTAGCGCTAAAGTGCCGCTCGTTTTAGCAGCGCTGTTTAAGCAGCGCTTTTAACCCCCGCTAGCGGCCAAAGAGGTTAAAAGCGCCCGTATTGCACCTCTTCCGAAGCGCTGCCTATTCATTGCAGTGGGCAGGGGCGTTTTAGGAATGCTGTATACATCACTCCCAAACCACCCCAAAGATGCTGCTTGCAGGTCTTTTTCTAACGAACCCCAAACGGACAACCCCACTGTGAAAGCACTCGGGCTTTCACATTCAGACGGCATGGGAGGCAGTTTTCAGAAGCTTTACAGGCACTATTTCTAGCGCGAAAATTCCTGAAAACTGCCTCAGTGTGAAAGGGCTCTTACAGAAGCTACATTACAGTAGATTTGCAGAGCTTGTTCATTCTTAGTTTTTGAAAGTTATATTGAGAGTATTTTCCATGGTATATCTAGTACACTTCACCTGACCGATACCTTTTAACAGTGAGATCCCTCTGATGCTTTGGAAGCTCTCTGCAGACCATGGCTTTTGCTATAGGATGCGACTTAGAAAATGTCAGGAAAGACCTACTGGAACAGTTGACCTTTATTTGGGGTTAATCAGAGGCACTTTAAATGATGGTACGTGTGTACTGACTCCTATTTACCATGAGTTTGAATGTGATTGCTTAATTCTGAGCACAGCTACATCCCCAATAAGTGTGCACACTTATGCAACCACATTATTTTAGAGAGTGGGTTAGAGGAATAGTGTACTACAGTTGGAACCCTATGCTAGTGGGTTGTGTCTATTAAAGCAGACCTTGCGTCATGTGCAAACACTCCATAAACACACACCAGTTTCACACTGGAAAGAGTGACGGCATGGTCATTCCAGCAAGATTCTTGGAAAATTGAGGATCTCAAATATTGTAAGCAAATGTTGCTACTCCGTACCAGAGAGTCTTTTTATGAGATTTGGTGGCCTCTATATTTCTAGGATCTTGCCTTAGGCCCATGACGTCATCGTTGCTTAAGATCTGTGAGCAGATTCCTCTTTTATTTTTTTTGTTTACCGGCTGGCTTCCCAATAGGGTTTAAGTAAACTGATAAATGCTTTTGTAGTTTTTACATGATCATATTACGCAGTTTGTATTTTTGGGGGTTTGATTCTCTCTCTTTGGGCAAATGTGGCTTGACATTTAATGGAGTGTGTCTTCTTTCCCTGCCTCCATTTCTCTCTTTTTGTGATCGCCATTAAATTGGTTGTAAACCTCAGACTTAAAATATGAACAAAGCATATACTTCTATAGTGTGTACTTGTCTCAGTCCCGAACACTAATGCCGCGTACACCCGATCGGACATTCCGACAACAAAATCTTAGATTTATTTCCTACGGATGTTGGCTCAAACTTGCATACACACGGTTGCACAAATCTTGTCGGAAATTCCGGATGTTAAGAACGCGGTGACGTACAACGAGCCAAGAAAATTGAAGTTCAATAGCCAGTGCGGCTCTTCTGCTTGATTCCGAGCATGCGTGGAATTTTATGCGTTGGAATTGTGTACACACTATCAGAATTTCCGACAACAGATGTTGTCAGAAAATTTGAGAACCAGCTCTCAAATTTTTGTTGTCGAAAATTCCGACAACAAATGTCTGATGGAAGCCTACACACGGTCGGAATTTCCGACAACAAGCTCACAGCTCACATCGAACATTTGTTGTCGGAAATTCCGACCGTGTGTATGCGACATTAGTGTCATTTCTGTCTAATGCTTCATTTCACTGATATCAGCATGAATCACTTCTAACATCTTTTCCTGACACCGACAGAAAAATGGTGACAGGGGAGGGACCTCCAGCAGATTGACAGCCTCAGCCCTGTTCCTGTGTGAAGGAGGGTGGGTCTCTTTCCCCCAATCAGCTCTCAGAGCTTTCCGCACTGTGCTCTGCAGAGTGTAACTGCAGCTCTCCGCCCCCTTTTTTTATGTCTCAGTCAAGCTTAGAAATTCAGCACTTTGAATGGATGTAGCGTAGAGGAGACTGCAGATAAACAGGTACTTATGTAGGAGGATTTGTTTCATCTCTTTGTATCATTTGACGATAGTTCCTTCGCAGGGTTTGTGTAAGGGTTTACAACCACTTTAACATCTCATAGTTTTTGTCCATTCAGAAGCCATATATACCGTATATACTCGAGTAAAAGCCGAGTTTTTCAGCACATTTTTTTTGTGCTGAAAGTGCCCCCCTCGGCTTATACTCGAGTCACTGCTGTCTGCCTACCTGATCAGCGTGTCATGCAATCAGACGGCAGCCATTCCAGTGTACAAGAGCCGCGCCTCCTCCTCCTCCTCCTGGTCCGTGATAGGGGAACACTCCATTTCCCAGCAGTGAGTCAGTGTTCAGCCTATCACGGACGTCCTCTCGTCCTCATCCCACGGACGAGGATGAAAGGATGTCTGTGATAGGCGGAACACTGAACAATGACTGCTGGGAAACTGAGTGTTCCGCCTATCACGGACGAGGACAAGGAGGGAGCGCGGCTTTTGTACACTGGAATGGCCACCTTCTGACTGCATGACACGGAGATCAGCTATGCAGATCGGCACAGGGAGGCTGCAATTAACACAGGGAGGCAAGCAGATGCAGATCAGCACAGGGAGGCTATGCAGATCGGCACAGGGAGGCTGCAATGGACACAGGTAGGTGATGCAGATCTGCACAGGGAGGCTGCAATGGACACAGTGAGGTAGGGCAGATTGGCACAAGGAGGCATGCAATGGACACTGAGGCATGCAGCTGCAGATGGGCATTGTTGACCCTTTTTTCCCACTTACTAGCCACAGTAGCTGCTGCATTTCTCACCCTCGAGTCAATAAATGGAAAAAGAAAAAATTGCACTATTAATGGACAATATACTAAGCTGTGACTAAAAGCGTTATACAACACTAAACAAAATTAAAAAACAGGAAGTCACGCTAGAAATGGTTAAATTATGTGAGAAGATGCCTCCACCACATAAAAACACTGCCGCTTACCAGAATTCGGTGGTCCCTTGATTATAGGGGACCATACAAGGCGGATGGCTGTAACACCAGCCCGGGATCTCTTTGGCATAAACTGGGCCCCTCAGCCTCAATGGAAACGGTCCGCAGATGGATCGGTTCGGGTAAGTGGTGAGTTTCCCATAAAACAACAAAAAGGCTTCACCTAGCATAAAATCCTTATATGTATTCAATGTTGAAAAAGACAAATGAACACTTACAGAAGAGTAGACAATTTAGGCATAAAAATGAGCCGGCCGGCTTTTAAAACAACCGTAGCTTCCGGGACTGGACGTGTAGTGGTGACGTCAGTGCGTCGCTCCTCCTCCCTACGGGACCGTGACCACGTCCGCTAGTGACGAAACGACGTAGGGAGGAGGAGCGACGCACTGACGTCACCGCTACACGTCCAGTCCCGGAAGCTACAGGCTGTTTTAGAAGCTGGCCGGCTCGTTTTTATGCCTAAATTGTCTACTCTTCTGTAAGTGTTCATTTGTCTTTTTCAACATTGAATAAATATAAGGATTTTATGCTAGGTGAAGCCTTTTTGTTGTTTTATGGGAAACTCACCACTTACCCGAACCGATCCATCTGTGGACCGTTTCCATTGAGGCTGAGGTGCCCAGTTTATGCCAAAGAGATCCCGGGCTAAGGTTACAGCCATCCGCCTTGTGTGGTCCCCTATAATCAAGGGACCACCGAATTCTGGTAAGCGGCAGTGTTTTTATGTGGTGGAGGCATCTTCTCACTTGTCATTTTCTCTGGGAAATCCTGCAGCACATCACCATTCAAGAACCATATATTTTTAATGGATTAATTATTATCATGATAGGGTTTTTTTCACTATCACATATGGACTCTTTTTATTTAGTCACGTGTTTTGGTATATAATATATCATTTGATTTTTTATTTTTTCATTATTTGTTTCATTCAGTATTTTTTTCACCTGTTTATTACAATTTTAATGTCCTCCTTTACATTACAGTGTATTTGTTGTACCACGTAGGTTTTTAAATATCGCTATTCAGTGTAGTCATTTACGGTATATATTTTGTTCCTTGCACTGAGTGGATCTGTCTAGTTTTAGACCCACTTAATGTGGTTTGTCATTGCACTATTTTGTGAGCACATATCACATTCTCTCATAATTTAACCATTTCTAGCACGACTTCCTGTTTTTTAAACTCGAGTCAATAAGTTTTCCCAGTTTTTTGGGGTAAATTAGGTGCCTCGGCTTATACTCGAGTATATAGAGAGTTCCATATACATATCTACTAGATTGGGGTGTCCCCCTGTTTTAGGGAGTGGTTCTGGTGCTGTCCACTTTTTTTCCCCTTATTTCACTGTCGCCCAATAGGCGTATATCTGCCATTTTAGGTCCAAAGTGCAGCACTGCTCTTCTCCTGATGAAGTACTTGCAAAACGCATAAGTCCTTGGATGTTCCTCCACATTTTTACAGTCGCAGAAACGCCTTTCTATAAAATGATTTCATATTTATATGCCTAATTATTGGTATAATCTTGTTTATAGTTATGGTAGGTGAGGTCTGCTTGGTGGATAGAGGGGGACAAGGTAGTATATTTGGACGACATTAATCATGCACATTTTTTTATTTTAGGAATTTGAATTATGTGCAATAAAACATTTACCCTGTTTCCCCGAAAATAAGACCTAGCGTGATTGTCAGTGATGGCTGCAATATAAGCCCTACCCCCCAAATAAGCCCTACCCTGTTTCCCCGAAAATAAGCCCTACCCTGAAAATAAGATCTACAAGGACTTTAACTAAGGCTTATTTGGCGGGTAGGGCTTATATTGCAGCCATCACCAACAATCACGCTAGGTCTTATTTTCGGGGAAACAGGGTATGCTTTTATATTAATGTTGTGAATTTCTTTCCAGGGGGTTCTGATCACCTTAACAATCCCTATTTTTTTTTTTCTTGTATGTGTATTTTGGCATATGGTGCCATATAAATCATGCTACACCCATTGTATTAGTTTGTATGTATTTACCTGGAGATTTTTTTGGACTTCTATGTATCCAAGTTCCTGCACTACCTATTTTTTTAAAAAAAGGAAACATTTTAGCTTTTATTTTAATAATGTAGGTCAAAAGGATAAGACACTTGTAGGAATATTGATTGCAAATTAGAATGACCTCATGGAGGAGAATATATCTTTTAATTACCCTTCAGAGCTGTGGAAAGTCTCCTTCCCTCTCTGTTTTCGCAGCCCTTAGTTATCTCACAGCAGGCATGTTTGGTATCCTTAGGTCTATTTCTATCCATGTAATTTCTCACTTTTCTATCTAACGTTTAATATCAAACGCTGGAGGATCGTCAGAGAGCAGATGAACCGGCATTCGAAATTGAGTTTCCACAGTCAATAAAAACAAGATTGAAGGTTTAAATCCCCCGCCAGCCTTTTTGAACTGCTCTGCTCATTAAATGTTTATTGGAGTGCCGGGATTAGGGGGGGATTTGGCGAACTTGGTGAACTGGTATCTACTTAATCACTAAGTAAAACACTCCATTTGATAACGTGTTTCTCACGATATCACACTCTGGCCCGATTTAATGAAATCCCCTTCAAGTCCTGCTTATTGGGGGCCACTTTGCAGCCGAAGAGTCCTCTTTTGCACAGGCGGAATTACTCTTTCCTGTATCTTTACATGGATGGGACTCTTTAGGACTCATTCCTTAGCCCAGGAGGATTCAACAGCAGCTCCCAGTATTCTTTGCAAGCTACAGGAAAGGAAGTGTATGATGTATGTATTCATGTTTTTTACATGTACTTGAAGCTGCTGTTACCTGTACAGATATAAAATTCACAAACAGCCAATTTACTACGAAAAAACACATAATCTCTGTCCTTCAGAACATTTTGATTTAAACTCGAGCCCTAAAATCTCATATTTATTCATTATTTACAGGTACTTATATGGCGTTAACAATTTACTCAGCTGTTTACACACACGCATATATATATATATATATATATATTATATTTATTTTGTACATTCACATTAGTCCCTGCCCTTAAGGAGCTTCCAACCTAAGGTCCCTAACTCAAATTCATACATACACTTACTATGGCCAATTTAGACTGGAGCCATTTAACCACTTCAGCCCTGGAAGGTTTTACCCCCTTAATGACCAGGCCATTTTTTGCAATTCGACACTGCGTTGCTTCAACTCACAAATTCACGGTCATGCAATGCTGTACCCAAATAAAATGAATGTCCTTTTTTTTTCCCCCCAAAATAAGAGCTTTCTTTTGATGATGATTGATCACCTCTGCGGTTTTTACTTTTTGCGCGATAAACAAAGACCAACAATTTTGAGAAAAAAAAAAAAACAATATTTTTTACATTCTGCTATAATTCATATCCAAAAAAAAATGTAACAAATCAAATTTCTTCATCAATTTAGGCCAATATGTATTCTTCTAAAAGAAAATCCCAATAAGCTTATATTGATTGGTTTGTGCAAAAGTTATAGCATCTACAATCTATGGGATAGGTTTATGGACTTTTATTTTATTTTTTTATTGTTTTTACTGGTAATGGTGGTCATCAGCGATTTTTAGCGAGAATGCGACATTGTGGCGGACAAATCTGACACTAAGCGACACTTTTTGGGGACCAGTGAAACCAATACAGTGATCAGTGCTAAAAAAAATGCACTGTTACTGTTTAAATTACACTGGCAGGGAAGGGGTTAACATAAAGAGCGATCACAGGCATAAGTGTGTTCCCTGGGAGTGTTTTCTAACTGTGTGGGGGATGGACCGACAGGAAGGACACAGAGCTCCGTGTTCTGCCTACAAGGAATAGAAGATCGCTGTGTACTTCCCTGTCAGAATGGGGATCTGCCTTGTTTACATCCTTGTTCTGCCTCTCTGTGGAGCGATCGCGGGTGGCCAGCAGACATCAGGTCCGTGCAGCGGGCATGAACTCCCACAGTATCTATTGCACGATGTACAGTTATGTAGTTTCGTGCAATAGAGCCACCCTGCCGCAGTATGTATGTGGTGGGTGGTCTTTAAGTGTGATTCTGAAGGTTTTTTACCTTTGTGCATTCTATGCATGAAGGTAAAAAAACCTTCTGTGTGTAGCAGCTCCCCCAGCCCCCTCTTATACTTATCTGAGCCCGATCTTTCTCCAGGAATGTGCACAAGAGCCTCGGCTCTCCGGGGACCCTCCCTCCTCATTGGTTGAGACAACAGCGGACGCTGCTTTCAATCACAGTCAGTGAGCCAATGAGGAAAGAGAGGGAGTGGGACAATTTGCACTGGCTGAACAACGTAGGTCTAACAGATCTTGCCATGGCTGTTGATACACAAAGAAAATAACAAAGACACTTTTATAATCAACCCTCCAGCATGTGCCAAAGACTGAAATATAATTTTTGGGTGAGCGGTCCTTTAGGGAACAGTCACACAGGTGATGCAATTTAATGGCATCCTAGCTCACCATTAAGCATGCACGCTGCAACACACCATAGCCCATTGCATGCTGTTTTGTGTGATGCATTGCACTGCAAAAAAATAAAATGCAGCCTTCTCTGATTTCATGTTATTCAATGTGCTTTGGAGCTCATTCATTTTGAAGGTAAATTAAGTTCACTTGCATTCTTTACCTTCTTTAGCATAGTTACAGTGTTTCCTCAATAGCTTCTCAGTTCACTTACTCATTTTACTGACTTTAATCCTTTTAATGCCACTACTACCATAAGTATTATGGCTCAGTATTATTGGGATGTAAACAAACTGCCAGCCACTAGCTTTAATGTGTTTAGGTTTGGGCTGTTGAATGGTAGTGGTAGGCCAATCGATGTACTAACAAATTGACATTGTTTATGTAAAAAAATGAGCAAAGAAAAAAAAACTCTTGAAAGGCATAGGCAGTTAAGCAAGAGACTTCCAAACTGAGCCAAAATAGGTTTTCTTAGTAAAGTCACGTCAGGTTTGCAGATCAAATGAATCTTGTAGATTTAGTCTGGTTACAGTTGATGCAGCAATTCTTCAAGGGAGAAAGACCTATCTTCTGACAAACTACTTGCTGTGTTGGTCTTAATTGTTAGCCCTCTCATTCAGTATGTCGGATTTCTATTGCGTAAGTTTGCTTTATATCGATGGAAATCCCGGTTACATTGAACCTAACAACTCTTGCAAAGTATCCCTGGCTGATTTAATAACTGCAAAACTAATGAAATTACTAGAAAAAATAGGACGGAGATTAAAAGATCAAACACAGTGTGGATTTACTGCTAGAAGTCATGTAAAACACATCTTGAGGATGTTTTGGACTGACTGCATTAGGTCATATACTGGGGTGGTCTAGTAGTTAAAGCCTACTAAGATTTTGAAGGATAATTCGATACTATATGTCACTGCACATTCACCAACTGCAAGGATTAGAATGAGCTTGATGACTGTGGAATGTATAAACATATAGTTGAGGAAGACTCATGGTGGTCTTTAGGGGGGCTTCCGTGTATGCGTTGCATTTGGCCATGGAAAGCGCCGATCTCCAGTCTTGGTTGGAAAGACCCTATTACACCTCAGTCACATAGTCATTTCAGAAGTTAAGTAGGAAAGCCAGTTAACTGTACCAAATATGTTTTCCATGGTTGAATGATATGTTTATGAAAAAATTATTATTTCTCCACCAATGCCTAAATATCTGCATAAATCTCATTTTTTAACCAGTGGCACCAAAACTTTTTGCACAAGTACATTTTTACTTCTGTTTTGGAACTACTGCATTTAGCATTTTGTTTATTTCTCATTAAAAGCTAGTATTTAGTCATTTAAACTCAGCCTAAACTTAACTCTTAACCTCCAGGGGAGATTCTGTCACTTTGTCCATTAAAGGGGAAAAGAGGCAGTTAAATACAGATCCCCTTATATCCGGTCTTTGTTTCAGGTGATCAACCGGACAGGAGAGAGAGAAATTCTTATCAACAGGAAGGCAAACAGCAAAAACCCAGTTCAGCCTTAAACTTCAGGAAATGTGCACATTTATTGTTTAGCGCTAATGAAGTACTAGTTTTTAAAATGAAAATGGTTTACTATTTTCCTCATTTTCATGTGGGTCTTCTGGTCCAGTTACCAGATGTCTACAGAATCTGCCCAAGGATGCAATATTTCTCCAATGGAGGAAGCCAAATCTAAGCCTTTTTTTAATGAGCGTAATGTGTACTTTACCAGCTTGTTCAAGCCAAAGGAAGAAAATTAAAAATATTTACATTATTGATAGTTTCACAATTTTGTATCACAATATGAATTGTGCCAGATATGACTCTACATTTTAACCACTTGCCAACAGGCTCCCGCAGATATAGGTCGGCAGAATGGCACAGCTGCGCAAAACAACATATGGGTACATTGTTTCCTTTAAAAGCCGCCGGACACCCGCGATCTCGTGCATGAGAGCAAGCACAGGGATTTGTGTGTGTAAACACACAAATTCCTATTCTGTCATGGGAGAGGAGACACATCGTTGTTCCTACTAAGTAGGAACAATGATATGTCTCCTCCCCCAGTCAGTCCTATCCCCATACTGTTAAAAACACTACCTAGGGAACACATTTAATCCCTTGATTGCCCCCTAGTGTTAACCCCTTCCTTACCAGTGACATTTACACAGTAATCAGTGCATTTTTATAGCTCTGATCGCTGTATAAATGTCAGTGGTCCCAAAAATGTGTCAAGTGTCCGATCTGTCCACCGCAATGTCGTAGTACCGCTAAAAATCACAGATCACCGCCATTGCTAGTTAAAAATAAATTTAAAAAAAATTAAAAATGCCATAAATCTTTCCCATAGTTTGTAGACGCTATAACTTTTGCACAAACCAATCAATATACGCCTATTTTTAAAAATATTTTTGGGGATATTTATTATAGCAAAAAGTAAAAAATATATATATTTTTTAAATTGTTGCTCTTTTTTTTGTTTGTAACGCAGAAAATAAAAACCGCAGAGGTGATCAAATACCACCAAAAGAAAGCTCTATTTGTGAGAAAAAAGGATGCAAATTTTGTTTGAGTACAGCGTCGCGTCGGTCAGTTAAAGTGACGCAGTTCCAAATTGTAAAAAGTGCTCTGGTCAGGAAGGGGGTAAAATCTTCCGGGGCTGGTTAAAGGACATTCAGTCATGGATGCATTTGTAAGTGCCCTTTTAAAAGCAAGATCATGGATTGTTTTTTTTTTTTTTCAAAATCATACTTGCCTAGGTGGATGCAACATCAATCCGGTGCTGCATCTGTCTCCCGTCGGCTCTAAGACTGAGAACTGAGTGATCAAAGACAGGTGATCACTTGGTTCTGAGTGCTTCATGAGCTGATGACTGTGAGTCACCATTGTCTGCTTTGGCTGTACTTCTCCTTTAACTCATTAAATCTGTGCTTCATTCCTCCTGAAAAGTAGTGAAATTTAAAGAAATTGTCCCATTTGGTATGTCATTGAGTAAAGCAAAGAAAAGAGAGAAAAAAATTGTTGCTTATTGTGCAGAAATATTCTAAAATGGCCTGGACAGATTTTTGACACCCCTAGAAAAGAATTTAAATAGATGAATTGGTGATATTTCAGACTATTATTAGTATCTCTCACATCTCCAATCTTGTAACCAGTCAGCTTGTTTAAATGAAAAATATTCGTCACTCCTCAGTTTGGTGCCATTGTGCACACCACACTGAACATGGACCAGAAAAAGCAAATGAGAGAGTTGTTTGAGAAGATCAGAAAGAATATTGGCATTCCGAAGGTAAAGACTACAAGAACATCTCTAAGTAGCTTGATGTTCCTGTGACCATAGTTGCAAAATATTATTAGGAAGTTTAAGGTCTATGGGAGTGTAGCAACCTCCCTGTATGTGGATGCAAGAGGAATATTGACCCTAGATTGAACAGAGGGATAATGAAAATGGTAGACAAAGAGTGAAGAAAAACTTCCAAATATAGGTAAAGATAAAGATTTGCCTTTAACTGATGGAAAACTGTCTGTTGATCCCATCACCATATACATATAGTAAAACCAGTTTCCAATTTCCTCAGAGAAATGGGACTTTGAATGGATCACAGACAGGAAATATGTAGAAAATAATTGGATTTTATTACATGAATAGACAACTCATGGTGAAAAACACAATACAAAGCATTGGATAAAACCTCTGTCGTTTGACTGACAATATGATCCACGGCAAGTAATCTCAGGCGTAAGATCATTACAGATTCTTCAGTGTAAGTGATACCCTTTCCTCCACTGTGTCCAGTCCAACTACCAGATAAATTAGGATATGGACAGTTAGATCATCCCTAAATCTGGCTGATTTTTCACAGATCTGTTTTGGCACACAAATGTTAAAACTCCTGAATTAATTTTTAGACACTCCCGGCGACCAAAAATTCTTCCCTGACCTTTACAGCGTATCCTTAGGGCAAACACCCCTTTTTGGGTGTGTGATAGTTTGATCCACGGGTGCTTGTGACGGATGATGAGCTATGAGTAAGCATCCATTGATGTGAAACGCGTTAGCTGCTTTTTGTCCCTTGTATCCACTTTGATGTGACCTGCAACATTTTATGAAATAAAGGTGCTTTTTTTCACGGCAGTGCGGCCATCCAGACCTTCTTGACTCATTATCTGCTTGTGACGGATGGATATTCTCCTCTGACCCTTTTATAACTAAGACCCCTTTCACACTGGAGCGTTTTGCAGGCGCTATAGCGTTAAAAATAGCGCCTGCAAACCGCCCTAAAACAGCTGCTCCATTCACTCCAGTGTGAAAGCCCGAGGGCTGGCATCAGAAAAAGTCCTGCCAGCGGCTTCTTTGGAGCGGTGAAGGAGCAGTGAACTCACCGCTCCTCCACATTGTAATCAATGGGGCAGCGCTGTGATACCGCTGGCAAAACACCGCTCCGGCGGCGTTTTGCGGGTGGATTTAACCCCTTTTCAGCCGCTAGCGGGGGATTAAAACCTCCCCGCTATTGGCTGAATAGCGCCGCAAAAACAACGGTAAAGCGGTGCTAAAAATACCGCTGACGCCCTAGGAGGCACAGTGTGAAAGGGGTCTCGCTGAATTGTTGCATTCAAGTTGGTGAAATGCTCTTAGCGGCAATCCAACTTACAACTTTGAAAATAATAAGCTCAGTTTGATCCCTGAAGAAGATAAAAACCATGTGTGTTTTTCGAAATGCGTTGGATGATCTGTCACCTTGACAGCTTCTGGGCTTTGGTTCATAGTTGGTCTTTTAATTCTGTGTTTTCATGTATATGTTTTGGTTTTATCCAATGCTTTGTATTGTGTTTTTCACCATGAGTTGTCTATTCATGTAATAAAATCCGATTATTTTCTACATATTTCCTGTCTGTGATCCATTCAAAGTCCCATTTCTCTGAGGAAACTGGTTTTACTAACTTCCAAATATAAGCTGAACCCCGAGGACAAGGTACAGCAGTGTCTGATCACACCATTCATCACTTTTTTGAACGACCAGCGGACTCAAAGGAAGAAGACCTAGAAGAATGACACTGTTGAAAGAAAAGCAAAAAAAAAGCCAGACTGGATTTTTTAAAATGCATATGGCAAGCCACAATGCTTGTGGGAGAATGTCCTTTGGACAGATGGGACAATATTGGAGCTTTTGTCAAGTCACATCTCTATGTTCACAGATGAAAAAAATGAAGTGTTTCTAAGAAAACACTGTACCTACTATGAAACATGGAGGAGGCTTGGTTTTGTTTTGGGTTTTTTCTTTTATATTTTTTATTCTTTTGCTCCATCGGGCACGAGATACCCTAATTCTGTGCAGACACAATGAAATTTCGAAGATGTCATACAATTCAGGATTGTACTTACTGCTCGGTGTCGGAAAGCTCTGTCTCAGTTGCAGGTTGTGGGTCCACCAACAGGATGACCCAAAACAGAAAGCTAAAAGAACCCAAGCATGGCTAAGGACAAAACGGTGAACTGTACTGCAGTGGTCCTCTATGAGCCCAGAGCTGAACCATACAGTCTAGAAAAGGCATTAATCAAGATTCAGCAGTTTAAGAAGTATGGGCCAAGCTATCTGTTGGCAGATGCAGAAATCTCATTGAGAGTTGCAGAAATCTTTGTTTGCAGTGATTGCCTCTAAAGGTTGTGCAACAAATTGTTAGGTTATGGTTTTCCTCAATTTTGTCAGTGCCATTTTGATTTGTTTTATTATTTAAAATATGTAAAAGCCAAGTCTGCGTTTTAGTCCATATGGAATAAACAATGATGGGTGCCAATTACTTTTGTCAGTTTCAAGTTATTTCAGAGTAAATTGTGGATTCTTTTTTTCTTGGAAGGGTAACAACAAATTTGTCTACACATGTTTGCCAGAATAGAAATATGGGATATTGCTCACTTAGTGGTAAAAGCTCCAGTTTGTTATACTTATTCATACTTAAATCTTTAGGGAGTCACTGGAGATTGTCTTAGTGAGTTGCTGGCCCTGAACAGTCATATGCAGATCAGTCCTACTGACACCTGGCGCTCACACACCTGGTTCAGGTTATTTATTTTCCAAGTAGCAAAAGAAGAATAAGGATGACAGAGCATGTACCTTCAAAAACTCAGCTCATCTGTTCTATCCTGAAATAATTATTTTAATGGACCTATGGTTAAAATAGGACACCCCCCACCTCACCTCATCCATTCTAGTGTCTTGAAGGACCGAAAATTAGAGTTAGGCCTGATTTAACTGATTACCTGAACATTGAGTAGGCAGATTAGAGGTTGAAAGTCAATTGACACTTCTGAGATTTAAAAAAAAGTTGAACCTACTGTTTGAGGTCCTTCAGTTTAGGTTTATTTTAAAGTAATATAGATAATACTATTATCAGAAACTGCTTGTCTTTGGTCTCATAGTGGTCATTTGGTTATTCACTTCCTTAAACCTCTATATATAAAAATTAGAGTTCAAATTGGCTCATCCTTTTGTTTTAGCAGGCGTCACATAACCTTATGCCTAGTCTGTGATATATAGCGGAGCTGTCGGCCACCATGATATAGTGGAGGTGATGGGTCTCAGGCTGCACATTAGCTTATCTTACTGTATTTCTTTTCTTTATTTTACTCATCTCAACAGGTCTGTGATCTGTTTATATTCCTTTATACCATATGTCATATTTTTTCCACACCTCATATTGTGACATATTGAGTGTATTCTTTGCAAGTTCTCTTTACACTTTTATTTTGTATTTATTTTACTTTTTTCTTGATCCTGAGGAGAAAAGAGTGTGGGGAGGGGTGTTACAAATGCCAGCCCCCAAACACAAAGCGGGACCGTGACAAAGGACAGATTAAAAGGTTTAGAGCAAGGTCAATGTGGGTTTTTCTCTAACTAAACACTTTCCTAAGATTTCTTTGCAGGGGAAAATAATGAAGGCCGTACAAGAGGTTTTCAAGGAGTTTGTGCCCTCTTCACCAGCCTGCATTCGCCTGTCCTCTCAGCATGGGGGTTTAATATTCCCCAAGCTTTGTGAATTGGTCCAGATGAATAATTGTTGGGCTCTCACCGCAGGAGTCGGGAGCTTATTCTAAGGGCTTAATCACTGTGTAAACAGCCCCTTACCCCTCTCTACTTAGAATGAGCCAGATTCTAGCACAGTAACTTAGGATATTGCATGGAAGTTGCACTTTGAAATGCAGAACGGATGATGGAGACCTCGCTTGATCTTTTCCCTGTGTTATGGTACCTATACATGGGAGTTTTAATTAATGGGAAGCTGTAGCACAAATTCATGCATTACTTGGGAACCAATCAGTTGAAGCTAGGAGCCAGGAGGCAGTGTTAAGCATCCAGAGAGCATGTGTTAGGGCATGATACTAGGGAACAAATACAGAGCATATAGAGGGAGCAGTTGTTCCTGAATCTGAATGTTGTCAAGGGGCCAGCTGTAATTGATTACGCTTTACCTTTACAGGCTGCATGATCTTTACGTTCAGTACCAGATAAAATTGCATTTCTCCATTCTTCACATCTTTTTTTTTTCCTCCTAATCTGCTCTGTGCATACTTAGTACGATAGGAAATGGGAAATATCCAATTTTAATAAAAAAGCCTACAGTACAGGTAAAGATAATATGTAATGCAGTTTCAAACCCAAAAGTGAACATTTATTACAGTAACTATTACAGGATTCTACTGAGTCCAATCATTTTTGAGATCACACAAAATATAGGAGGGAGTGTCGCAACCCCCAAAACACATGTCCCTTTTTTTTTTTTTTTTACTAGTAACTCAATTAAAAATCCTTCCAAGGAAGATATCTCCACTATTATACTGTAATCATTCCCAGTGTGTAGCAAAAGTGCCTGTACCTTGTTGGGCTTGTCTTGATGATCAGCTATTGCAGCTGTATTAACAATACATGGATGATGTCCTCAAACTGATACCTGTGGTCTGGAAGGGAGGAATTTAACTTTATTGCACACCACCACATCTTTGAACAGTATGACTGTACTGAGATCCTCAAATGCCAAGGCTAGGTAGTCTGTGTGCAAGGTTCCACTTTGGGCTGTAGTTTTGCCGAATTACATTTTTTTGAATGCTTGGTAAAGTGATAAGTGCAAATATAGAATTCTATTAATATAGACTTCCATTGAAAAAAAATTACTCTCTCTGAGTAGTGTTAGAATGCGGAATGCAAGTTTATGTATGACATAAAGGTAGCTGCAAGATGGATGATCTGTTCGGTTTTCACTTGATACATACTGTATATACTGCTTATTGTACATCATATGGAAAATACATCTCAGCAGTTTGATGATAAGAGTTGTCTTTTTTTCCTCTGCTTTTAAAAGTTTTAATTATTTCCTTTTCTGCTGGTCAAGGGATAAATTCTTCAAAGATCTGTCCACCCAAAACTAATATTTTTGTAAGGGACAGCACAGGGCAGGCTCACATTATATTATTAAATATTTTAAAATCTTAGCAGGAGTGAGAATCCCCCTCATAAGACCTTTATAAGTTTTGACTGCCAATATTAACTGACTATAGAGATTTCCAAGATCTCTAGTGACAATCTTGAAGGTTTTTTAGTCACTGCTATTTTGTTAACGTCCTACAATATCTGTTACCAGGTATGAATTGGTTATTCTTGTGGAGAAGATAATCAAAGCAACACCATTTTATTGGTGTTTAGAAAGACCTCAATTCACCTTACTGAAGACTAGACTTGGCTCCATCAGAGCATTGGCCATAAAAAGCTGTTGCTTTGATTTATCTCTGCTGCAAGACCCGTGAGTGCCTCTAAGTCTTAGGTTTGGATTTCTATATATTTCTGGGCATTTACCTCACACACAGTGTGGCGGCCACATTTGGGACTGTGTAATTGGTCATTCTTTATCGCCTTTGTTAGGACACACTACTGGATTATCCCAACACAGAAACCAAAGCATTTCACCTCGCCCTTTTATGTGAAAGTACCAAAGTTGACAGAGAGGAAACTAAAATATTTAGTTTTTTTGTATGTGTGCTGCTCCTTGGTGGCCTGCATCATTTATGCAATCCAGAGTCCTATCGTAATATCATAATGTTTCTTCTTCCTTTTCCCCTCAGAGAAAACTTCTTGCTATCTACCTCCACCACGACGAGAGTGTCCTCGCCAATGTCTTCTGCTCCCAGATGCTTTGTGCAGAATCCATTGTCTCATATCTGAGTCAGAACTTCATCACATGGGCCTGGGACATGACCAGAGAGGCTAACAGAGCTCGGTAAGTCAAGGAAGAAAAAAAATTTAAGTAACATGAAAAAAAAAAGTATTATTTAATTATTATTATACAGGATTTATATAGCACCAACAGTTTACGCAGTGCTTTACAACATTCGGGCAAACAGTACAGGTACAATACAATTCAATACAGGAGCAATCAGAGGTCCCTGCTTGTTAGAGCTTACAGTCTAAAATGTAATACTCGCATTACAGCCAGGGGCCGCTACCAGCGGTCATGCCGGCTGATCATAGAGACAAATTGGGGAACTTAAGTTCCCCACTCATCTCTATGTTCTATGAAACTGGATGTGACAAGGATTTTGTCACTCTGGTTCCAACCTTTTGTTTACCTTCCATTACTGGCTAGTAATGCAGCTAATCAAAACGATCTTGGTTTGATCAGCTGCTTCGGAGGGTAGAGGAGACATTAGATCTCTCCAAGTGTTGTCCATCCCTTGACTGGCTCTTTAATTTTATATTTAGCAACATCTTTCTAAATTAGCTTCATATATTGCACATGCCCTGCTTTAATCTATCATAATCCCTGTACTGTGCATCCAGAATTGTATCTCTTCCCTAGTTTATGGAGGACCATATTGTCCTGTATAGCAGTAAAGAAAAGCTGAGCAGTGCTTTGCTTCTTAACATTGAGTAGAAATTTGAAAAGGAAGGAAAACATTCCTTAGAATGAAACTCGGGGGCCCTTTCTTCTGAACTGAACTCCATACTTTGTTCAGTAAACTCCCCTATACTACTCTGAACATTAACCATCACCACAGAAGTCCCCCAAGCCTTTTATCCATAACTCCTGGCAGTTCCAGAACCATCTGTAGTGGCTCAATTCAGAAGGAAACCCGCTGTTTCTTTGTCGTGCTCCCTGTTTGATTTGTCAGGTCTCCTTTCTTTTACGATAAGGAAAATTGCAGTGTAGTTTCATTAGGAGAAAAGGCTTGCTTTACAAGGATTTCTATGAGCGACCATCAGTGGCCACGTAATTGCTTTGTCATGTTTTTACCCAAGGACTTTATTAAGTAGCAGAACTTGGATACAATGGTAATAGGCATTTACCGGTTAGACAGATACCTGCGGTGTGCTTTCACCAAGAGCAGACCCTCTCATCCTGCCCACAGCTGTTCACTCTGGATGTCATTTCTCAGAGGATTCGGCACAGTACGCTGTAGGACACAATTCTTCCTTCTGACTGGTGATGATTTCTAAAGGTTGGAGGAAGAAAAATGTCTGTTGCTTGTAGTAGCCAATCAGATTGCAGCTGTCGTTGCATGGGATAAGCAGGTGCAGTCCCATGCTTGATTAGTTTCCCAGTCCAACAAAATTTTACCAGCAAAACCTTGGTGAGTTTTTCCATAATACTAGAATATTCTTGCATAATAGAGCCAATATTCCCTCTTATCACTGGTAAGTGCTGAGGAGGATGGACAGTGTGTGCAGCGAGTTGCATGATATGTGCTAAATACTGCTGCACTGTTTGAGAACATACAGATGTCTCTCCCCCTTTCTATTACAGGATTCCTGTCTATGACCAGCCTTAGAAAGTTTAGCACACAGTTGGCTTGTGCCGTCTACACCATCCTTTAAGCTTTTATTTCCAAAGTGGCACAGTGGTGTAGTGGGTAGCACTTTCGCCTAGCAGTATGAAGGGTCGCTGGTTCGAATCCCAACCACGACACTACCTGCCTGGAGTTTGCATGTTCTCCCTGTACCTGCGTGGGTTTCCTCTGGGTACTCCGGTTTCCTCCCACACTCCTAAGACATGCTGGTAGGTTAACTGGATCCTGTCTAAATTGTCCCTAGTATGTATGAATGTGAGTTAGGGACCCTTAGATTATAAGCTCCTTGAGGGTAGGGACTGATGTGAATGGATAGTGTATATGTAAAGCGCTGTGTAAATTGATGGCGCTATATAAGTACCTGAAATAAGTAAATAAACGTGTAAATTGGACATAGTGACTAAAATGCTGTTTAGGGAAAATCTCACCAGCAGCTAAGTTACCAGGACCTTCCAATATGTGGTCTGAGTTATATATGATTTACAACAGCAGTTAGCTGGGTACATTTCTTCTGGGTTGATGATCAACCTCATGTCGCATGATTCTGTGCTGTACTCTTTCCCTTTGACAATGGCAAGTCCCTTTGCTGGGAGCTTGAAAATACCTGATCTGCAGTGTTAATTTAGTTGGCAAAAATATTTTCGTCATAGTTTTCGTCAGCTGCATGTTTTCAGTGATGAAAATTAAACGAAAATAAAATTGTTTTAATTACAATTACTTAAATATGACTAAAACGCAAAAGACTATTACTAAAACTAAATCAAAATGTGACGTCAAAAAGCAATTTTAGTGTTTGTTTATGATACTGGAGATTTTAGTTGACTAAAATACAACTAAAACAATTCAGATGACTAAAATACAACTCAAACTCTAATCAAAATTTGATGTCAAAATTAACACTGCTGACCTGCATTTTTGAAGGTTCTTCAGGACCATTTAGAAAATAAGGATACTGGCATCCATAAAGATTTAGAGAGGCATTCATTGACCTAGTAGCTTGTATTTTTTAGACTAGCTTCCAACAAAACTTATTTCAATTTTGAAATTTTCACTGGCAAGTTGAATCCCAGTGTGGCTTTATATATCTTTTGCATACTCCAGTCATTAATTGTTCCAATTACGAGTCCCGGTTCTGCCCCACAGCCTTGACTGTTATAAAACATTTTTTGTAATTTTGTTACAAAAACAAAATCTGTTGTACTTTCAAACAACTCTGTCACATTGGTGAAAAGGGTAAAAGCTGGCCAATCCTAATAACCTGCCAAACGAGTTATGAATCAAATTCCTGTATTCTTCCAGAGATATCATTGCCAATGTTATATACCAACACAGGTATGTTGGATTGTGTGTGTTCCCTGCCACTCACTGTGGTTTTTCCAACTGCCCACTGTTTCTTGCAGTTATGTAGCAATCAGCAGTTGGAACCACAGTGAACGGTGGGGGACATGCTATGCAGCATACCTGGAATTGTAAAATGGCAGCAGTGCTAATAATGAAATCCAAATGTCCAGTACTTCAGAAATAAATTGGTTATCAAAGGTGAGTATCTTTCAGCCACATCACTTCCCCAGACTCTTACCGGATTTTCTGACCCACATATGTCAAACTGGGTCCAATAAAGCTTTACAACACAACTGTCTGTGTCGTCTTTTTGCCTCCAATAATCCTCTCACTTCAATATTTCCACATCTTCCACAAGAAGCTTCATGTCATCATGAATGTGTAGCCCTGCCCCCTAGGGGGTTGCTTGGAATTGCATGTTCCTCTGTGCAGCCTTGACCCTGTGAACTTTCCAGCCCTCCTGACACTCTAGGTTCAGACATATTGTGTATACCTTTAAATAACACACAGATTACAATGCAGATAGTTTTAGCTCCCTCAGTTCTACTTAATCAAGAGAAGAGACTTAAAAGGAGGATTTGTAAACCAAATCCTGGTTAAACAGCCAAGGCTAGGTTGTTCTTAAAACAGTCAAATGACAGTTAGCAATGACAAGTAAATGATACCAATGTACACAGTAACAAACAGCGAATGAATTCCTTAAGAAAGCTATTGCTTGCTATGGAGAATACTTCTGCTTAAAGAGAACCCCAGGCCCACCTATAATACCTTTAATCCTAATTAGAGATAAATTAATATAGATACAAGTAACGTGTCCCCTTTAAGAGCAACAAAATAGCAATGTTCAACGTGCAAGGCCTTGCAATTTATTTTCACCGGCAGTTGGATCTCAAAGAAACAAGAATTCCTTGGTGTGACACAGTGATGGAAATGATGGAAAAACAGCTGGTTCTGACTTATAGCAGTCCTTTAGGCAATCCAGATAAAGGTTGTCTGTGTTCAGAGTGTGATATTAATAGCTGGTAACTGGGTTTTTGGGCATGTGCCCTCAGACCAATCCTAAGAACGTTCGGTAACCTCCTGATGGACGATCAAACTATTCTCCTTACCGCATGCGGGCAGAGATGGCGTTCGGTCTGCTGGATCAGTGAGCCGTCCGACTGATGCATTAGCGATGCTGCAGGGGGCACCTCTCAGGTAGCGCTCGACGTCTGACCCGCTGGGGCTGGAGCTGTAAGGCTGTGTACCCGCGTGGTAGGCCGCGGTCTTCTCACACACAGCGGTGAGATGGTCCTAAGACGATGGGGACCCGGGAAGCAAGAGAGCGTGGGCCTGCCCGGCAGATCACTTTATAGCCTCTCCCATAATTCTCTCTTGGAGCAGATAGCTAGCTGGCAGGTGTAGTTCATGGTCAGTTCTGAAGTTCAGCGATGTCTGCTCAGGAGACTACAGTTCCCACAACGCTTTCCTCTAGGCTCAGAAGTGTGATGTCAGTAATCCGAGCCCAGCACTAGGAGCATACAGAAACAGTCCGGGAAGGCAGAAGGCAAGTCTGCAAAGTCCAGATAGCTGTAGTCCACTCCCGGCTACAAACGTATCCCCTAAAAATAAGAAAACTCCTATAGTGTAGTAATTTATTGAAACCTTATCATAAAGATACTATATTATGTTCACGTGTGCATGACAAAATATATGTGACTATCGCCAGCGATACGTGATTTCTCACCCCGCCTGTTTAACTCCTTTCCAAACATCCATTTTAAAATGCATATCACTCTACTTAAAATCCATGTCCTCAGTCCTAGAATCCTCTTCTACTCAGTGTCACTCAATAAAAAAAAAACAAAGAGATACTAAATAGTGTAGTATGACCACATCTAATAACACTCAATAAATTGAGCTCACATTAACCACTTGCCTACTGGGCACTTTAACCTCTTCCTGCCCAGGCCAATTTTCAGCTTTCAGTGCTGTCGCACTTTGAATGACGATTGGGCGGTCATGCAACACTGTACCCAAACAAAATTTTTATCATTTTTTTTTTCTCACACAAATAGAGCTTTCTTTTGGTGGTACTTAATCACCACTGGGTTTCTTTTTTGCTAAATAAATGAATAAAGGACAAAAATTGTGAAAAAAAAAAAACGTTTTCATAGTTTGTTTTAAAAATTAGCAAACAGGTCATTTTTCTCCTTCACTGATGAGGCACCACTGGTAGGCGGCACTCATTGGTGGCACCAGTGGACACTGTTTGGACTGCACTGATAATCAGGACACGGATAATCAGTGTACATGTCCCTTTTACAGAACCCGGTAATCGTCTCTCTGCTGATAACTGGCTTCTGTTTACATCCATGATCAGCTGTGATTGGACACAGCTGATCACGTGGTAAAGAGCCACTGATTGGCTCCTTACCTCAATCTGTGATCAGCAGTGTCCTCCGGACACTGATCACAAAGTGCACCGCCCACACCCCACAGTGGGCGTGATCACAGGAGGTCATCATATGATGGCCTCGCAGAACTAGCCAGCCGCACTGACGGCAAGTGATTCAACCATGCTCCATAAAGTGCAAAACTGTGAATCCACCAGTACATCAGTCCATGCCACCATGCACCGCCCCCCTGTGTACTAAACACCTTACCAAACTCAACCCCTAAGGCACAGGGTTGGGTGTTAACACATCCAGCAATCTTCTTAGATGTCTCTCCTCCGGTAACCCTAGTACACAGTCTTCCAACTGGTGAATAATCTATAGGACATGCAGAAATCCCCCGCTTTACCATAAAAACTGCTCACACAAATAAAGAAATGCAAACTTCCGATACTCACGATGGTAGAAGGGGCATTTCTGGTTCCAGTGTCAGCCTCTGATGTCACTTCCTGACATGTTTCCTCCATAGACTTTGTTAAAGGCAAAGCAGTGCCAATAAACCATATAATAAATATAATAATATGTAAAACATATAATAATAAACCAGTCACATGGGATGTGGCTCATCACCTGTCAAACAGGTGAGCGTTAGGCGCAGTTTTTTTCCTGGCTGGCCAGATTTCATCTTTTTAACCAAGGTGACAGGGTTGCTTTAAAGTACTTTTGTTTTTATATCTCTTGGTTTCAAGTTATGTTTACTTGTTTTCTTCTTTTTGTTTGTAATACTGAAAACATTTATCGTAATAAAAATAACCTAATATAAAAAAAAGTACTTTTGAATGAAATTAATTTTGGCTGGAGAGTACATTTTTGCACACTGTGTATATGTTGGCAGATTCTTACATTGTTAGGAACCAGATGTGCAGTATCTCAGCAGAAGTTGGTTAGGATACTTTTTTTTTCTTTGTGCTTGGTATCCCTCAGTCATAGTCTCCCTTTCTGCTGGGCTTTTGATTATAGTGTCAGCCTTAACTAAATGTCAAGATCAATTTGCAGCTTGGTTTAACTCAAGGTTTTGCATTCCGCTAGCAGCAATTGTTCCCCGGACACAATGCCATGTGTTCCTGTAACTTCAGACTAGGGGCAGCATCTAATGACTTTATTAGTGTGCCTTCCTAAAAAGAAAAAAAAAAGGCTCAGTAATTGTTCACATCTCATTGTCAGCTGCCCAATAATTACTGCACGGGATTGTCAAGAGCTGCACTTGTGAATACATTCTTAAGCACTGCGAGAAGAATTAGAATAATAAAAAAAAAAAAAAAAATGAAAAGACGGTGAAAGTCTCATAATGCTAGAAAACAGGCTGGATGTGCTTGGGGTTTAACAGTTTAAAATGCCTTTCTTGTCCTGTCACAGGAAAAAAGGTAAACTAACCTTCTCAGGAAACACTTGATAGGATGATAACGTGTGACAGGCTTAGTGAAACCCTCAAGGTATCCATTTTCTCTTAATGATACGTTTGCCTTAGTTTCCCATTCCGCCAGTAAATGAGTTAAATAGGCTGCAGGAAGGTTTTCTTTTCTCAAGGTGATAATCCCTTTTGTGAAAGGCAGTGGTACAGTAGAAAAAGAAGATCCCATTTTTCATTTGTATTCCTTTCCAGATGGCAACCCGTGAGAAATTAAAACATGAACCAATGGCAGACCTTGCTGTTTTTGTTGTCCTGTTTTCCAGGCCACAGAACTAATTGTGACGTTTTCTTTGGTGGAAGGATAGTGCGGTTTTAGAAAGTTCTGCTTTAACCCTCTTTACCACAAAGCCTTTCGTGCACTTTTTAAAGCTAATCTTTGTTTCGACCCTACACGACAAATCAGGGAGTTAACATTTTAGCTTAAAGTGTAAGTTCACCAAAAATCTATAAGGTGACCTTACACTGGACACTCCCCACTATACTGGGGTCCCACGATCACCCGCTATGAGACATCGGGTCGCTGGTCCGAGATTTGAAATCCCCGTGGCTTTCTCTCCTCCTCTTCAGTGCTAACAGGATGGGCTAGGCGGATTCTGATTGGTCAGTGCTGTCCATGTAACAACGCCAACCAATTTCAATACTTCCTATCCGTACACGCTGAGGGGTACATATAGAAGATTAAGCCACGGGTATTTCAAATCCCTGGACTGGTGAAGCAGCGACCTGATGTCTTGCAGCGGGTGATCGCAGGACTCCTGTATTGCGGGACCGGGGGGGGAAGGGGGTCCACTGTAAGTTTACCTTACAATTTTGCTGTAAAAGTGAATTTACCCTTTAAGAAAATATCCAGTACCAAAAAATGTCCAATATCCAGTACTTCCTGGTATGGAGCATGTGACAAGCCCTCTTCTTCTCATGTGACAGTGTTAGTGATTGGCCCAGTGCTGTCACATAGGAGGCGCCAGCCCTGTGTAAAGTCCAACTAGAGCAACTTCAAGTTTACCCATTATCACTACTATTCAGCCCTTCCAGGTGTGTCGTCCACCAGTGAGCACTGTGGTTCCTCCTATAAGCTGCTACGTCACTATTGTGGCCTGTAGTGGCCAATAGGCCACTACAGGTCACAATAGCGCCCCAGGAGGGACACAATCATTGACACAACCAGACAGAAGTGTTGGATGGAAGCAGTGCCTATAGCTCTGCAAGAGAACATTATATCTGCCATAAATACAGTTGCCTACATTTATCATTTTATTCCAAGGAAGTGCCAATAACAGAAATGACAGGACCATTTACTACATGATCACATTTTAAAGCAGACCTGTCACTTCAGGGTTTCTTCTAAATAAAGCCCAGCTTGTAATATAACAGGCTATATACTCAGCTTAAAGGGACATGTGTTGAAATTTTCTTGTTGCTCCTCAGCCACCGCCGGCAATGCATTGTGCTGTGGCCCCTTTATAAACCCCCCTGGTACTTATCTGAGGTAAGGACTTCTGACACATTAGCTTGTGACGAGGTCCATATGCGGAAGGGAGGTCGGTGACTATTACTTTTTTTTTCTGTTATCCTTTTATGCAATCCCTAACGATTTAGATTCACTTTAAACGACAACAGTACTTTTAGCACACTTGTTCTTTAATGTCCCACCCCACCAAATGCCCCCTGCTCTGTAGAATACTTACATTCCTTCCTGTTCCAGTTGATATTCTCTATTTGGCCCTGTTCAGAGCTGTACAAAAATGTCCATACCGTGTCCTGTTCTTGGTGCATCAGGTAGGACTGAAAGTGCATGTTGCACGAATGAGATAGTGCTCCACTAAGGGTAGTGGACTTTAGTTACTGGAGAACTGTACTAAAGGTACAGTTGTTATTTAAAGTGAAACTAAACCCTCCTATCCTTTACAGCCAAGGAAGCTCCAATCTTAGCCTCTGATCCACATTTGCTGCACATTTGATCAACTTTGACATTAGCCATTTGATGGCTTGACAGGTTTGTTGAGCTCGCAAGCAGTTCAGAGTTATCATTCATAGCGTGTTTTATGTAACTCTTTTGGGAAACGGTTAAATTGATAGGTTTGGTTAAGCATTAAGGCTTTTACTGACTTATTGAATTCAAGTGGATGTGGCAACTGCTAAATCTGAAACTAAAAACTGTAATAGTTCTTTATTTTTCTTTCCATGGAGGGCTAAGTGACAATGACCAACATCTCCAGCCTAGGCACCATTGTTGGTGTAGTGCTCTTGAATTCCCTCTCCTGGCTGAGTAGCATTTGACACATGTTCTATTTAAGTGCTGTACTTTGTAAAGCTGCAAATTCCTCCATTCCTTAAGGGCTCTTGTGAATTCAATTTCTCTGTACGTGTGATTGAGAGCACTTAGCTTCTCGTTAAAACTGCTCCTCTTCAGCCCTGCCTCTTCAAGAAATCCAGCATTTTAATATTTCTCCAGCGAGAGCTTTCTCTGGTTCAGTCTTATGACCCCTGCACCCTCCAATAATTTGTTAAGCATCCGTTTACTGATCCTTGCCGGCTCTTGTCCCACACGAAGCTCAGCAAGACGATTAGGGAAATTTTCTGCACTTGACATCAGCCAGATGTAGGAAATTAATTTTGTTTAATGCTGTCTCTGGCTGTTTTTTTTTTTTTCCCTGGGCGATGTAGTTGCCCAGATAATAATGAACAACTAGCAAAATAGCAGCAGCAGGCAAGCAATTCTAAATAATGGTTACTGTAGCTGGTTACTTTACTTTAACAATTCAGATATATTTTTGTTAAGTGCATTTATGGTAAATTAATGTGTAGATATTACACACTTGCCTTTTCTCCCCAAAAGGCTGGCATCATGTTTATTTAAAGTGTTACATTAACCCGGGACCCTGCTTTTACGATATCTGGTCTTCCACAGAACATAGAAATACAATACTTTTAGTAAATATAAACAGCCAAATACCTTTTTTCCATCAGCAGTTAGAGCAGTCTTGTGACTTCTATCAGTGTCTGGTTAAAGCTTGTAGGGGGAGTTATCATTCTCCACTGATTGTCCTATGAGGCTGCAGGACCCCTGACCCTCTGTCTGAACAGTGCTGATTGGCCCTGTGCTGATCACTTGCACTTTCCCAAGAAAAATAAAAAAAAAACTCTCTAGCAATACACACCAAACAGCATGTGCAGAGTGACTCCAAAGGCTCTGTTCCATATGGAGATGGTTTGGGGACAGTGGAAGAAGGGAGGATCAGAGAAGACAGGATCAAATAGCCTTTTTACACAATGCAGAGGATTAACCGCTTAGGTTCCACAGAGAGTATAACAAGCATGCTTTACTGCATATACGGACTGATCTTACTGTTGTGGGTTTAGTAAAACTTCATCCAGACTTAGTATTTTCTTCCTAGGCAAGGGTGCTTGCCCAGGCATGACACAGTCATGTAAATCCTGGTCTTGGCAATGTTCTGAAGATGCCGCCATCCCATTTTGCCTTGTTGCAAGGCTGTTACTAAGACATTCCTAGCTGTAATTGATTGATCACCACCACCATCACAGGAGCAGGCTCCCAAACTCCTGCACATGTTTGGTCCACTATCTCCTCTGTTACCGCATCGCTGAGCTCAGAACAACTGCAACAGGGGGGGAGAGTGATAGCATGTGAAGGGGTTTGAATCAGCTGGGAGTATCTTGGCAACATCTTAGCAACAAGGCAGGATGGGATGATGCCATTTCTGGGAGTTTTGGGACGTCAGGGGATACGTAAATGGCGTACATCTATAGCAAGGGTGTTTTTCAACTTTGCTCAAACCTGCACAGTTTTATTTTATCTACAGGCACCACTTTATAGGCAGTTTTTAGTAAAGGTTAACTAACCCTTTAAAGAAGTGGTTCTCAACTCCTGTCTTCAGGACCCACTAACAGGCCAGGTTTGCAAGATAACTGAAATACATCACAGGTGATATCATTTGCTGCTCAGTGATTGCAGTATTCTAGTCTGCATCTCCCCCAAGGTAATACTTAAAATCTGACCTGTTAGTGGGTCCTGAGGACAGGGGTTGAGAACCACTGCTTTAAAGGATAATTGTACTTGTAGCATCTAATCCTACTACCCACTTTGTTTTTACCATGCCATCTATATTCCCTTGTACTTACCTCAGACCAGTGGGTGAGACACTCCTTTCTTGCCCAAGCTGGCATGGCCACACAGTACTGCGCACATGCAACCCATTTCCTCTAGGTCCCAATGAAAAAGCCATCTACTTGTAAGCCTGAAGTTGAAGCAGCTTTAAAATTGGAACTTGTGGAGAAAAGACCCCGCTTACTGAGTAGCACGTGGTCCTTCAGAATATACAAACACCATCCACAATGGTGTAGGCTGCAGCTCCTATACACGATCACCCACTGATCTAAGGTATGTGCAAAGGGGGTAAAGTCAGAGTGGTGATTAGCTGTTCCATTTTGGAAAAAAAAATGCCATTGATGACAAATATTCACCATTTAGCGAGCATCCTTATTTTTCTTTACTCTTTAAACAAAAATATTTTATCTATCAAGTCCTAAATGTACTTTTTTTTTTTTTTTGTTTTGACCAATAATTGTGCCTTTTACTGAATGCCATTTTTGTCAATTTTTATTATATTTTTGCCATTAATATTTAAGAATGTCTCCTGTAATTATTTTCTTTCTATTGATACCTATATATTGATTTCCCTTCCTTTACTACCTCCTGGCATATTTCCCTGCACTGTGTAGTGGTAGCAGCCCACCAGTTCTGCCTGCCATTTAGCTGTAAATGTAATTTTTTTCCCCCTCATTTACAACTGCAGCCACAACAAAGCCTTGCATCCAATAATGAGAGTGACACTGTTTTCTAACACTAGCGTTTACAGAACTTCTTAGCTTTGGGGATTTTAGCAACATTTTTGCAACTGTCAATTAATGGACAGAACAAGAAAGCTGAAAACCCTTTGTAGAACTGCTTGCCATGTTTCTTTATCCAACTAAATATTTGTATAATTGAGGGAGACGCAGGAATGGTGGGGTGCCTGCTGCCCTGTGTTAGTTACAATTCACCTCCCTCTGTACGTAGGAGGAGACCTGGATAATCCTGATTGGGAGCTGTGAATAGGGCCCTGTTCCATACAGCGACATCTGGCTCTTTTGATGATCTCCACAGGTTCTTGTGTCGACCAGTCCAGGCTGGACTTGACCCATGCTTCTTCTGCTCTGTCTAGCCTCTTAATGACCTCAGTGAAATGATCAGTGCCATATCCTTAATGGTCCTGTGTTTCCCCATTGTGCAATGTGCGAGTCTAGCTATGTAATGTGTGTTTTTTTTTCTTTTTAGTTTGATTTTATTTTTTACAATGTTAATAATTTTACTCTTTGATCTTGCAAATTAGTTTTTTTTTTTTTTTCTAGGTTTTTTTTTTTTTTTTTTTTGACTGGTCTGATTTTTATATTGTTTTATTTATATCTTTAATTTTACATTTGCTTTTTTGCTGCTTAGTTCAATTTGTAATCTGGTTACATTTTATAATTTTAATCAAACTTTTTCTTATTGTTATGACAATGTGTGATATTTTAAAAGCTAGTAAATAGTATAAAAATAATAATATATTTTATTTTTGAAGAAGTGTTGTACAGGAATTAAACTGTGCCACTGAATTAAAGCGGTACTTCACCCTAAAGGGGAAGTTCCGCTTTATGCCTTCCTCCCCCTCGCCTCTTCTTTTTTTGGCATTTTTTTTTTTGGTGAGGGGGAGCGGGTACCTGGTTGTGAGGTTTTAACAGGTACTCACTCCTACTCCTGGTTGGATTGCCATGGCAAGTCCTCCCCCTCCCCCCACTACTCAACAACCCTCTGGTACACATCACTGGTCCCAGAAAGCTACAGGACCATTCACAAAGCACAACACGTCTCATGCATGCGTGGTGGGCAGCCGTCTAAAGCCGCAAGGAATCGCAGCTGGCTGCCCACATTAAACATGCCAGTGTCGGGGACCCAAAGACTGACAAAGAAGCAATTTGGGTGAGGACAGTACTGGACCCTTGGACAGGTGAGTGTCCCTTTATTAAAAGTCTGCAGCTACGATATTTGTAGCTGCTGACTTTTAATTTTTTTTAATACAGAGCGAGGACTGCTTTAAGCTAAATTTTAATGATTCTGAAAAAACGTGTATATAAAATGCAATCGCTTTAAAAACCTGTTAACTTGATCAGTGGGTTTTGCCAACTTTCATCATGATCATTTTAATGACTTGTGATTTATGACTTACTTTATTCGTACCTTTTATTTCCTGCTTTTTTTTTTTTTTTTTCACCTTCCCATACTAATAACAATGTCAATACTGTACACTATGCATATTACACTGCTTTTGTCCAAGTACAAGAAAATACCATTGTGCAGTGCTTGTGTTGTAAATTAGCCCTCTTTAAACATGTCCTTTTCAGTGCTTTGCATGCTGTAAATGAGTTCTGTGTATGCTCCACTGCCTTAAAAATTGATATCTGTTCTTGGAAATAGCCAGCGATATACAAATATTAAGGAACTTAATGACTTCATGAACAGCCAGAAATATTTTATACTTGCATTAAAGTGGTTGTAACCCTAAAAATATAACATATTATTTGCTATAATCCCTTATAGCAGATTAAACAGTACAGTGCTTGTGTTGTCTAATCTCCCCCTTTCTAAGCTGTAAAAAAAAAAAAAAAAAAAAAAACCTGGTTGATCTTAACTGTTCCTGTGTCCCCCTGTGCTGACCACGGTAATCAGGGCTGCTGAGCCCTGATTACCATGATCAGGTTACGTGCCTGCATCATCCTGCTGCTCTCCTCTTTCCCCTCCCTCCCTCCCTCCCTCCCTGTTAGCTCCTTTGTGTTTCTCTCCCCCTCTCAGCCCCCCTCCTGCTTTTACTAGCTGGCAGTACAAGTAAAGAACAGTTACAGCTGGTCCCTCTGTTCTTTTTTTATCTCTTACACTGTGTAAATGTTTTTGTAAAACAAAGCCTGCAAATACCTTATCTTTGATCTCTTCTGCCGGTCACGTGACCTCCGGCCGCTCCAAGGCTGCAGCGGGAGGGCCTGAGCAACCAGCACAGCTGTCACGTGACCTCCCCATTTGCCGCCAGAGGGGGATCTCGGCCCCTCCCTCTGTAGCCCATAGATTAGAGGAATAGAGCGGCTGATGGTCACGTGACCGGCCAAAAAAGATCAAAGATAAGGTATTTACAGGCATTGTTTAAAAAAATAAACATTTACACAGTGTAGGAAGAGATTATTAGAACAGAGGAGCTGGCTGTAATTGTTTTTTACCTTTACAACCACTTTAACTGTGGCATAGTACAAGAGGTCACTTTATAAAAAGTTGGGCACAATCATGCACATTGAACAGTCTTGAACTCTTAGAAACATTTGCCGAATGTATAATCTGGCTGGGAAATGTTTTAGAGGCAGATCTGGATATGCTGGATTTATTAAAACGGTGAATGCACACCGATCAGCCATAACTTTATGACCACCCGTCCCCCTGCCAAAACAGCCATGACCCATTGAGGCATGGATACCACTAGACCTTTGAGGATTTGCTGTGGTATCTGGCACCAAGCCGTCAGTAGCAGATCCTTTAAGTCCCGTAAGTTGCGAGGTGAGGCCTCCATGAATCGGACTTGTTTTTCTAGCACATCCCACAGATGCTCGATTAGATTGGGAATCTGGACAATTTGGAGGCCAATTCAACACCTCAGACTTGTGTTCCTCAAGCCCATCTTGAACCTTTTTTTGCAGTGTTGCAGGGCGCATTATCCTGCTGAAAGAGGCCACTGCCATCAGTGAGTACCATTTCCATGAAGTGGTATACTTGATCAGCAACAATGTTTAGGTAGGTGGTACGTGTCAAGTAATAGCTATATAAATGGTAGGACCCAAGGTTGCTTATGTTCTCATTGTAGGACACAGGCCAGTTTGGGCACTCTGACCAATCTGCAGCTACGCAGCCCTATACACAACAATCTGCAATGCCCATTTTTTTTCTACTTTCAACACATCAACATCAGGGACAACCTGTTTACTTGCTGCTTAATATATCCTACCACCTTTCTGATGCCATTTTAACAAGATAATTAATGATTTTCACTTAGCCTGTCAGTAGTCATAAAGTTATGGCTAATCTGTGTAAATGGATGTATCATTCACTGTATGACCATTTGTCAGAAGGCTTTTGTTCCTGTCAGAATTGCTTCTTTCCACATACAAGTCAATGGAAAGCAAAAGGAGGTCAAATGCAGGTCAGAAGGATCGGCTCCAAATTTTCTAAAAAGCATCCTAAATGGATCTTAAAGGAGTTGTAAAGGCAAAAGGTTTTTTATCTTAATACATTCTATGCATTCTGCTAAAAAACCTTCTCTGTACAGCATCTGCCCCAGTACCCCTAATACTTACCTGAGCCCCATTACTTACCAGCAATGTCCACGAGTGCCTCGGTCGCCATTGGCTCCAGCTGCTGTCTTTAAAAGTCAGTCAGCCAATCAGGAGAGCCTGGGGCTCTGTGTCTGAATGGATACAGGGAGCTGTGACTTGGCGTGGGTGCCCACATAGCAAGCTGCTTGCTGTGGGGACACTCAACAGCATCGAGGGGAGCTTTAGAGGGACCCGAGAAGAGAAGGATCTGGGCTGCTCTGTGCAAAACCATTACACAGAGCAGGTAAGTATAACATGTTTGGTATTTTTAGAGAAAAAGAGACTTTACAAACACTTTAATTGCAAGCAGAACGAACTTGAAGGCATGTTCCCATCGACACAACCCCAAGGCCATATTTATGAGTAACTGGCGTTTAAGCCTGTAATGCCTCCCAAAGTATTTAAACTAACTAGGGCCGAAGCCACTAATCGATTATGAAAATAGTTGTCAACTACTTTCATAATCGATTAATCAGCCAGCCAATTAGTTGACCTGCATACAGAATGCGTTATTTCTTTACATATCAGGAAATACAGTGCAGCCCACATACAGCTCAGTACACCATCCATACATGTCAGTAAGTGCCTGAGAACTTGTGAATGTAAATGTGTGAGGAGCATTGCCTCATGGGACATGTAGTCCCGGGCAGGAAGTGAGTGGTTCTAGAGGTGGAAGTTTATTTTACCTTGCTATGGGGGAGGGGGGGGGGCTACTCCATACTATACTTTGCAGCTTGCTATTGGGGCACTCTGAAGGATTAAGAACTTCTCTATACTGCTCTTTTGAATTTTCCTGTCACTGTGGTTGAAAACGAACGTCGTTTTGACCCAACTAACAATTAGAAAATGAACAAACTTTCTTAAAATTATTTTTTTTATTGAAGGAAGACATTGTTTTTGTATGGCCAGCATAAGTGACAGCAGGCAGAGGGAGCTTTTATCGAGCCACCTGCCTATGACATGGGAGTGTGTCATACATAATATATTACAGTTCTGTCTGAAAATCCACAAAACAGTCTTATTTTTTTTTTTTTTCTTTAAATTAAAAATGTGATCTCTGAGTCTGATGATATTTACCAGATTCGACCTCTAATAGTATATACAGTATATCTCTTCTCTCTGTTTCTCTCAGAGTGGATTAGAAATTTTGCACCCGAACCATATAGTTGGTTATTTACATTTACCACTGCATATAAATATTTAAATTGCCTTTTGTTTTAAACTTTACATATTAACAAAATTATACGCTACACTTTTTTTAAGGTTAATTGATTAATCGAAACAATAATCGGCCAATTAATTGATTATGAAAATAATCGTTAGTTGCATCCCTAAACTAACATTTCTGATGCTTTTCTTCAGATCAGCTGCTATATACCCAGGGAAGACTCTAAATTCTAGGTTAGGGCTCTGGTATACAGTACTTTCACTTCTCTTGGGTTCGGAAAAAAGCCACTCCCCTTCCAGTTTCCAACCCTAAAACCATTTGAGACTCTGGTCTACGATGGTCAAATGTCAGGCTGCATGGCTAAGCACTGGGCAGGGCAATCTTGGATTGGAGAGAAGTCAAAGCCCTTAGCTAAAGCCTAATACCCAAGGGGCCTTATACGAAAGCAAAGGAGTCTATAAGCTGCCTGTACTTTACCGCAAATGTATTTTTTTCACTATGAGGGACCTGAGTGGTTGTTGGCAAATCTTTTTGAAACTGGTAAGCGCTGGCGATTAATGGTAGAAGTACATGTGATTAGATTTGTCAATGTATACTGAATCTGGAGTAAAAGGAGGAGTACTTGTGCAAATGCTCCGATACCCGAAACTGATACCTTTGCAGTGCGATTTGACTCCATACAAAATGAATGGCCTTAAATTGCACTGCAAAGAATTGCATGCAATTTGAACAGGAATGCGGTGCGATTCCTGTCCGAATGTCATGCGGTTTCCTGCGCTGCTCTTGTGTGAACCCAGGTTCATCGTAGTGACTTCAGCCTGGGTTCACACAGGAGCCGTGCGGGAAACCGCATGTGAATGTGATTCGGACAGGAATCGCACCACATACCTGTTCAAATCGCACGGGATTCTTTGCAGTGCAATTTGAAGCCATTCATTTTGTATGTGATCAAATTGCACCGCAAAGGCAAGTAAGTACTTGACCGAAAGCATCGATTACTCATACTCGCCGGTAAAAAAAAAGTATCGGTGCAACCCTAATGAATATGCATTAGAGAGTTTTTCATAAAGAGCAGGATATGAAAAAAAATGCTCCTTGCAAATAATACACTCTTATACAGAAAAGGGTATATTACTTTTTAGCCTCACTTTTGGCTCTGCTCTCCCAACATACTTTAACTTTAAATTCTTTATTTTGTAAGTAAAGGACATACAGTAAGGTAAAGACTTTTGACGGTAATGGAGTCAAATCAATACACTCAGCAAAGTAGGAGTATAATGGCACTCAAATACATTCTTGATATCCAGTTATATCCAGTATATATCAAAGCTAGTGTGATCACATAGAAATACTATTACTCATCCAGATGAATAGTATCAACGGGTATGTGAGGGACGGAATGGGGGGGATTACATTAAAAAAAAAAAAGAAACCACCTAATAGGGTTTTTTTTGTTGTCCTGCATTGAGCTTTAAGTGTAGATTGTTTATTTAAAGCATAATTCACTTTGACCCACAGTAGACATACAGTGCATACGGAAAGTATTCACAGCTCTTCACTTTTTCCACATTTTGTTATGTTACAGCCTTATCCCAAAATGGATTTATTTCATTGTTTTTCACAAAATTCTACAAACAGTACCCCATAATGACAACATAAAAAGAAGTTTGTTTGAAATCTTTGCAATTTTATTAAAAATAAAAAACAAAAAAAATCCCATGTACATAAGTATTCACAGCCCTTGCTCAATACTTTGTTGAAGCACCTTTGGCACCAATTGCAGCCTCAAGTCTTTTTAAATATGATACTACAAGCTTGGTACACCTATTTTTGGGCAGTTCCTGCTATTCTTCTTTGCAGGACCTCTCAAGCTCCATCAGGTTGAATGGGGAGTGTCCGTGCACAGCCATTTTCAGAGGACCTATTCTTTAGGAAGTCAATTAGGCTTGCAGAAAAAAACTGGAGACTTTTCTTCCTTTTTAGTAGAGATAAAATGTCCCACATCGTCGAACTACTAACGGCTCCTCAACTGAGCACACCTAGCTCAAAATGATCCCCCATCAAATGAAGTATTAAGGCTGCACACTGTCCAAGTTAACCGGGTAACATCAGTGTAAAAATCAGCTTGCAGCCTTGCTACTTCAGAAAAATGTATTGGCATTTCTGTTAAAAGGGAAACTATAATGATTTTGAGTCAATGTATTTATTTAAGTTTTTTTTCTGTACTTTATGTATCAAATAAATATTCATCAGGATTCCCAGAGCACTATGAGTTTGCTAAAGAGAGAGCACAACTGCACAGCTTGTTTAAGGGACAGTTAGCGGCTGCCTTTTGTCAGACCGGCTGCCTAACACACAGGCTGAATGTCCGTCGCTTTTTATTGAACCGTTTGGCCTATTTGTGTCGGACAAACCGACATACACACGGGCAGAATGTTGGCCGGTATTTTTTGTATTGGAAAATGTCTGCCGACATTCTGCCCGTGTGTACAGGGCTTAAAACTCAGTTTCCCTTTTAAAAGAAATGCCAATACATTTTTTCTGAAGTAGCAGGGCTGCAAACCGATTTTTACACTGATGTTACCCAGTTTAACTTGGACAGTGTGCAGCCTTGCTATTTCATTTGATGGGGGATCATTTTGAGGAAGACATGCTCAGTTGAGGAGCCGTTAGTAGTTCGATGATGTGGGACATTTCATCTCTACTAAAAAGGAAGAAAAGTCTCCAATTTCTTCCTGCAAGCCTCATTGACTTCCTCCAGAATTGGTCTTCTGTATGACAGTCATAAGAAAGTGAACCTTTTAAGCTCCTTCAGATTCAAATGATGTTGATGGTTAGATGTCTACTGAAATACAGATTACCAGATTATTAAAACTGTTTGTTTATGAAGGATGATAGTCAAAATATGAAATAGCAAATGAAAGCTTACCTGCACACAAGTCAAAGTGTCATCAAAAATTACTTTTAGATAAGTGTTACATTATGACTTAACATTTGAAAATATACTATAGACTCCCTTTATAATTTCTTATAAACCAAAAGTATGTATATGTAGAATTAATCACTAAAGACATTTAACATGTTATTGTAATTTCATAAGTAATGGTCCATCTTTTAAAACATGCACGTTTCATTGGAATACCTGGTGATCCTTCCATGAACGTTCATTTTCAGGCACTTGCTGAAGTTGCCGATTTAAACCACATTCCATATACTTGGTTGTCAGTATTGGGTAACTTGTCCTTAGAAATACCATGCAGCTTATTATGCTGGAGTGCATAAATGTAGACAGGAAAAAAATGTGGACATTTTTTTAAAAAAACAACCTGCCAATTGTATATGATACAGAGTGCTTTAGCAACTTAAATGGCATTCAGATTAGGGGTTACATCTACATTGTTAAGCCGTTTATGTTTAGACACAATTTATTATTATATTCATGTCCTTTTTAGTATGCCTTAAATGCATCTTTATTGTGCTGTAGCATGTACTTATTTTAAAAACAGTTTATTTGTTTACATTGTAATTTTCGAATAATTCAGTTCAACATCTTTGGTTAATAGAGCAATAAGACCGCATTGTTCTATTTATCATTAATTAATCATATCGCCTGCTTCACTTTCTTCTACATTTTTATTCCCTGACATTAAAAAAACACTCAATTTAAATTATGTTTCATGAAAATAATTAAGTATTAATAGACTTCATTCAGTGGCGAGTTCTCAGAAATTTCCACTGTTTTGCCTTTTCTGACCCATGTTATTAAAACTCTATTATTTTTACAGACTTTATTAAATTGGATCTTATTAAAGCATTCCATATTTGCATTTGGTCTTTCATAATTCATTATTATTATGACATTTACTTTTACCTTCACTTCTGAAAACATATCATAAGGCTACCCTTTTCTCTTGAAAGAAATGCTAATTTCACACAGTCCTATAATGGAAGTGAAAAGCTTTATCAGTTTTTTCATTTATTTCAGATCGTGGTAAGAATACTAATGCGCGACTTTTATATGCAAATATGGAAGTATTTGGATCTTTTTGTTAAAAAGCCTGGTTTTAATTTTTGTATAGGTAAAATATAAGAGAACCATTTATAGTACTTTCAAGAAAATACTTTTGCATATTTCACACATTTCCCTATTGTTTCCTAATTTGTAATAATGGTTACTTTTGTTTAAAACAATTTTAGTAGTTTTATGCTATAATTTTCAGTTTTTCTGACAACTCTTTGGCCCAACCTATTAGCAGTTCTTAGGGCATTGCACTCCATAAATACTTCACGTTTTACTCTTAATTTCTATTGAATTTCGTAATGATTTGATTTTTTAATATTACTTTATTTAAAAAAAAATATATACAATTCATTAGCTCTAAAGAGAGCCTAAGCTGTTGAAGATGTGTCCAAAAATGGCAATCGGAAGGTAAAGTTGCCATTATTTCCTGTGAAATCCTAGCAGCTTATCTTTTCCCTATCACTAACTCACCATGTTTTTTGCCACCCACGCCGTGTCTTTGTTTGGCCGCAGTCATCTTGGTTGAGGCCATGCTTTTTCAAATTAGAGTGCCCCCCCCTCTACAACTTATAATCTGATGACTGGTGGGGAAATAAGCAACAGGAAAGGTTTAGAAAGCACAGATCCACAGAAAGAATTAAGCAGGAGCAGGGGATTCTTGCATTGCAGGTGCTTGGGTACAGCTTTCTCTTCAACAAGGAGAATCTTGACATAGACATAAAAGCTAGATCTGTCTGGCCTTGGGTAAAATAAAATTGCAGATTGCTCTTTGGCCAAGCTAGAAATGTAATTCTATAGAGAGGAGGTAACATTTCCAGTTAGCCACATCCCTTGTAGAACAGTCAACTGATGTTACTTGAGGCACACTAACAGATAGAATAGGTTTACTGGGCTTGACGTGAGTTTGGCTTGACCTTTTTTTGTTGTGGTTCACCAGTCTACCACTCTTCCTTTTGTTCAGAAATCTGGTCACCTGGGAAACTTTTTAGTAGGGTTGCACAGATACCGATACTGGTATCGGTGGCTATACCAAGTATTTGCCCAAGTACTTTACTCAGACAAATGCTCCCAATGCTTCACCCGATACCCTTGCATCCCGGAACCCAGTGGGCGGAGTGGGTGGGAGAAGGTGGAGAGCA
Organism: Aquarana catesbeiana; assembly: GCF_042186555.1. NCBI lineage: Eukaryota > Metazoa > Chordata > Amphibia > Anura > Ranidae > Aquarana > Aquarana catesbeiana. The sequence goes on from NC_133330.1 coordinate 294,658,417, forward strand.
AGTCCTTGCAGTGGAGGAAGGTAAGCTTATGGGGCAGGGGTGTGGGTTGCAGTCACAGCCGTGTGCCATCCATCAGCATCTGTGACCCGGGCCATCAGAATTGTTAACGGAAGTGACGACCGAGTCTCCGTTAGAGGCTTTACAGTGCAACGCCCATTTCGGTACACCCTGGACTCGGCCTCAGTAGCCTGCAGTCACAAGGCGGCAACGGACATCTTGTTATACCCACCCATATAGTTCACTAACTATATGGGCTGGGTGTAAAAAGATGTCCGCTGCTGCATTCTGACTAGGCTTACTGAGGCCGAGTGCAGGGTGTATGAAGATGGGCTCTTTTATAGTCATCACTTATCGATTTTTATTTTATCATGCCAGCCTGCCAGCAATTATTTAGTGCTGCATTATTTTCAGTGCCACTGCCTACCAAACAGTTCCACCTATCATTGCCCATAAGTGCCACCCATAAATGCCACCTATCAGTGCTGCAAATCAGTGCCCATCAGTCAGTGCCACCTATCGGTGCTCATCAGCGCTACTGCATATTAGGGCCTCCTCCAGTTACAGTTCTTTTTAATTATAAAGAAGATATTGTTAGTCTGTATTGTGCTTTGAAAACTGTCACTTGACATTAAAAAAGTATTGTAATCGGTAACGGCGAGTACTTGAAAAAAAGTATCGGTACTTGTACTTGGTCTTAAAAAAGTGGTATCGGTGCAACCCTACTTTTTAGCTTACTCATTGTAGACGACTCCTATTTTTATAAAGGCCTCAGAGCCAAGAAGTTCCTCGCAGATACCAGTTCGATTAAAACTTGTGTTTGAACTTTGAAGATGATGGGTGATATACAGCAAATAGAGACCAAGGAAGCCAACTTTCAGGAAGTAAACCAATTAATAATTTCTGTGTCCTTTCCGGTCAAAATCACTGTTTTTGCTAGGTAACAAGGTAACATAACCAGTTAATTAACTTAATTCTTTGTTTTAACAATATTTTCCTTCAACTGGAAGATGATAGATTTCCTTTTCTTCCTTGCAGGTTTCTTACGCTATGTACCCGACATTTTGGCAGCGTAGTAGCACAGACTATTCGAACGCAGAAGACGGATCAGTTTCCTCTTTTTCTTATTATAATGGGGAAGAGATCTTCTAATGAAGTGCTTAATGTCATCCAAGGTAAGGTTCTCTTAAAAAAGACTAAAGACTTAGAGCTGTCACTCAAGCAACCCTTTTTAGTCTTCCCCTTCGCTCCTCCCCCTGTAAAAGGTTATGTAGGCGAGTGATTGGGCAGAGGAGCTGTGCCAAGCCAGGTAGGATGCTGTCACTCCCAGTAGAGGAGAGAACTATGATGTGCAAGGGGAAAGGGGGCTGTGCTATGAAATTGACTCTTTTGAGGAGTATTCAAATTTTATAGCACATTAAAAGGCACATTGCTAGTGAATAAACATCTTTATGGAAAGAAAAAACTTTACAGGAAAGCATTTAAAATGCTTGATTTTTCTGCGTTTTTAGTTTCAATTATTTAATTTTGGTGAATCCCTTTTACCCTGTATTGTATGTTATCTGTCATTTCCAAAAGAAAGCATAAAATAACATTGGTTTTCAAGTGTAAGGATTATAAGGTAGTGGAAAATAGCTCTTGCACTCTGGTCCTACAGAGCACTTTGGGAGCACTTCAAATTTCCATATGTAGTTGCTAATTTCCTGAAAGCCCCCCATAGACATGATTGAGCCTCTCTAAAGGTCACAAGGCACAGAACATTGCTTTGTGGAATGCAGAATCTGACTTGCAAGGAAGTTGCTTTTCCATTGCAATTTTTAGAGCTCCAAGAACTTTTTGCAGTCCTTTCTTCACCCAACTCCTAATGCGCATACACGCTAATCGACTTTTCATTAATTCCTATGGCTGGTCTGTACTCCTTTTGATGGCTGGGGGTCGCTAGGAGTATGCACCAGCCGTTAGAATAAATAGGCTGAGTGGCATTTGTGCGCAGTTGTGTTGGATGCCGCCATGACTTTTTGCTGCAAAGGCTATGCAGCACTGGGCAGGGTCACACAGTGAAGAAGTTTGGAGTAGGGCTGAAGGTAAGTATATTGCTAGGAGGCACACACTCAAAATGGAGGGGGGGGACTTTTATTTATTTTTTTTTTTTATTGTTTTGATAGGTAAAGGTAGTTCACAAAACAGAGACGTTGGGCATACCCTGGCTCAGAAGATGACTCTAACATAGTTCAACTGCCTGTACCTAAACTTCAGCTTAGAAACACTATAACAAAACTTAAACTATACACAAATTAAAACAGCTTCAGCCTGCTCGTATCCGCCAAAGAACAGCAAGATGAGTGAAATATGTCAAATTAAGCAACTACCAACCAAAGGACAGTAGAATGTGGGTGTGTACTGCATACTGTATTTATACCACTGCAGGATAAATAAAAGCTAAAGATGTCAGATAGGCCTTTGAGTACAATTTGGAAAATTCTGCTAGAAGCCAACTGGCAGCTTATGAATTACTAAGTGGCGTTAATTGTGAGTGATTCAAGCCAAATATTCCATATTTTGTCAAATTTAGCTGCCCAGCCCTTGGAGTTGTACGTGGCTTTGTATAGGGGAACAGCCAAGTTAACCAGGGCCTTCCAGAAGTTCAGGTTGTTTCCATTTTAGAATCACCGCTTTCCTTGCGTAAAACAGTAAAAGGCGTATAAGGGTCTTAGTTGCTCGGTGGTGAGCCAGGGTGCCCACCAAGCAGACTGACACACTCTGTGGAATGGGGATCGTTGTACGAGAGGCTATGAAACATGTGGCCTCTTCCCAGAACGGTTGTATCCGGGGACAGTATCATAACAGGTGATGGTCACACTTCCAGCATCATTAAGAAGCACCTGGGTATATTTTGCTCAGTTTTTGTAGTGTCATATAGACCCTGTGAACTATTTTGAATTGGATTAAAAACGGTCTCTGACTGAGGAGGGGGGGGACAATTAAGGGAAAATTCCCTAAATATGGAAAAGTCTGAAGGATTAAATACAATAGCTAATAACCCTGTTTGTATTTTTGTTGTGTATTTAGTAGTTTTTCCTGGCATTTAGTTTTAACGGTTCAAATATATTGTGTGGTTTAATCCTCAAAAGCTAAAATTCTATAAGTGACACATTATTTCATCTCCTGCTGACTGGGTAGTAGACCAATAATACTAACAGAGTTCAGCACATGTGCTCTGAAGGAACGGCCACCTGGACCATTCCTACAGAGTCCTGTGCCTTAAACACGGCTCCCGCACACATGCGCCGGAGTGACGGTGTTCACAACTCCAGCCACTCACACAGGTGGAGTCCACAAACCCAGAAGTAAGACCGGGTGAAGATGGAAGGGCTTTGTTCTAAGGTACGTTTCACATAATGTGCTAGTATGCGATGCATACTAGCACATTATGGCTTTTCCTTGCAGGTTTAAAAAAAAAAAAAACTGCGGTTTACTACCTCTTTAACTGCATATTTTCCCGGCCACAAACCACCCATTATATTTCTCTCCATTCTGGTAAGTTCTCACACTACATACAGTAGCTGTTAAATCAAAAGAACATTGTACACTCAGATTGCAACGTGTCTGTCCAGCTTTAGATTTGTAAGGGTGTGCACAATCCCTCTCCCATATCAAATACTATGTTGTTATTCTCTGGGGAAAAATAGGAGCTAATTTTTCTTTCTTAAAAGTTTCAAAAACTGTGTGTGGAATTGTTGATAGATGTGTTGCATTATCCTGGCCATGCAATAAAATCCTGTTGAGTGTAACCTTTCAGCAGCTAGAAAATGTCACCACAGAATGAACTTTTAAAACCGAAATGATTACTCTTTTCCTGACCTTGCTGGCTTTACGGCCCGCTAATTACCTTTTTTACTTCTCAAGACTACAGGTAATCAGCATTGTATGCTGACCTTTTTTATATAACTTCAAATGTCAGCTAAGCTTTACTTCAAGTAACAGTTAAAGTGGTTGTAAAGTCACCTGTATTAATTAGTTTGATTCTCTCTGTTTTAGGTCCCTGTTCAGTACAGTGTGTGTGTGTGTTTTCTTAAAATTTTAATGCTAAATACCTTCTTTGCAGAGCCCTGCTGTCCTGTCATGTGACCTCCCTCTGCCTCCCTTCCCAAGTAAGTGAGTACAGTGGGAGGGGCTGAGATTCCCCTATGATGAATGCAAGCTAGCAGGGGGAGGTCACATGTCTGCACAGTAGGGCTCTGCAAAGAAGGTATTTAGCATTATAATTTTAGGAAAAAACACACACACTGTACTGAACAGGGACCTAAAACAGAGAGGATCCGAGTAATCAATACATGTTTCTTTACTTTACAAGCACTGGAGCAGCTGCATTACACATGAGAGGGGAGGGGCGAGGAGGAGATTGGCTCTCTTACAGACTACAGAACTGACAGGGAGAGTGGGAGGGGGAGATGCAGGCACTGATGAGAGAGCTTTATGCCAGAGGCACATAAACTGACCACACTACCGGAGATCAGGAGCCATGATAAACATGGTCAGTTTACAGGGGGGAAGGCAGGATCGGGCAAAATCAGCCAGGTATTGTACAGCATAGAAAGGGACAATTGACATGGCAAAAGCACTGTGCTATATCTAATGCCTTAAAGGAACAGGAGCATGTTTTGTTTTGTTTTGTTAGGGTTACAACCAGACACTTCTGTAGTCCAATTCCTTATTAGTCAAAGATGGAAACCTTGATTATTTTGATTGGACAGTTCAAAGCCAACTCCAGTTCCCCCCCTTTGGAGCAGCCCCTGCACCCTTATTTTTAAAATAAAAACTTCTATACATACCCACACGTTTTTCCAGGTGTCTTCAGTCCAACATCATAACTTTGTGGGTCCTTTTTTTTCGCCTCCTTTTTCTCCAGTGGTGGATGGGTTATAAATGCTGCAGAGAAGTGCACCAATAAAGAATTGGCAGCATTCTCCTAGGGGGTCCATAGTGGCACAATGAAAAGCCCATGGGGGTGAGGGGGACCTTGATGCCCGGGGGCTTACAAGAGGTGAATTGAACGACATTAGGCATTATTCAACCCAGAAGAGGGCCAGCACCAGTTCACAGAGCTAGGGGGCAGTGCTGGAGATAAGGGTGAGTATTGTAACAAAAGCAGTTTTTTTTCTTCTTTTTTACATGTCCTGATGACTTTTTTTTTTTTTTAAATCTGAGCTTGGGCTCTCCACCCAACGGGCATCCTAGCATCTCTTGTGATAAAGGGTAGTAGGTATACAGGATTTATATATTGGAACACTTCATTATCCCTGGGAGAAATTGATATCATGATAGAGGAACTTTGCAACCATTAAAGGGATTGTAAAGGTACGTGTTTTTTCACCTTAATGCATCCTATGCATTAAGGTGAAAAAAACACTTGTCAGTGACCGGCCCCCCAGTCGTCGTCCCCCCCCCCCCCCGTTTTACTTACCTTACCTGAACCCTCAAACGCGGTCTCTCTGCCCAGGGTTCTCGGCTCTTGATTGGATAGATTGATAGCAGCACAGCCATTGGCTCCCGCTGCTCTCAATCAAATCCAATAGCGCGAGCGCCGGGCCGAGTCCTGCATTCGCCCTCTATGGACGCCGAATGCTGGACTTGGGAGCACACCCGCAAGGTAACCCCCTTGGGGAAGTGCTTCTCTGAGGGGGTTATCGGATGTGGGGAGGAGCCGCGAGAGCCATCGGGGGACCCCAGAAGAGCAGGTTCGGGGCCACTCTGTGCAAAACAAGCTGCACAGTGGAGGTAAGTATGATATGTTTGTTATTTATAAAAAAAAAAAAAAAAAATTACTTTTACAATCACTTTAAGGCTGGGTTCACACTGTTGCGAATTGAATACGAGTTTTCTCCGCATCCAATTCGCATGTCAGGAGACTGTGACCAGCTCTAAATGGAGCCGGTTCACACTGCTCCGGGACAGCTGCGAAGTGGTTTGCAGAAGAGTCTTGTACATCTTCTGGTTTGTTTCAGGTCCAAATTCAGACTAAATTCGGGCCTGAAACGCACCCAACCCCTGCTGTGAGACGCTCCGCACAACACTGTGAACCCAGCCTAAAAGTTTTTCCCCTGCTTGAAATGGTCAGGTTCTGCTTGAATATGGAATGGATGTTTGGAAAAAATGGTCATACATTGAATACATCTGCTCCTGACTGATTGACACCACTGTTTCTTTTTTTGTTTTTTTGCCCCCGCAAGATATACAAATTTGTTGAATAAGTTACGTGTCTATTAAGTTCAAGCTCCCACAGAGTCTAGCACTTTTGGTCCAGAGTAAGGCATAACAAAATCCTTTGGGCAGCTGTGGCCAATTTCACCTTAAAGGAGAAAAAATAAATTTCTCCCTGACCCCACAAAGGCAGCAGAATTAATTTCCTGAATCAAAATAGTTCCATGCTTTCTTTTTGTAATTATCACAGGACACCATTAGTTGTAAGAAAAACTTCCAGTTCATTGTTTAATTATTTATTCTTTTATTATTTGCGTTATATACTGTATTTTGTGCTTGGTTGCTTTCTCCATAAAGAACCATTGCTATATTGGCAGAGAAGTCTGTACACAAACGGTCTCCCCTTGTCCTTTTGTATAGTCCTTGGGATTAAAAAAAACTATTTTGCCGGATCTTTGTATTGACCTTGGATAATTTTTTCTGAGTTCATAAACGTTCAGCTGGGTCCTAGACTGAACTCACTGTCTCCTGATTCCCTCATTAAAATTAACGTTTCACAGTTTTAATACGGTTCTAGGTTTGGGTTATTAAAGGCTGAGACATCCAAGTTTTGTGGAGACATGTTAATATTTACAAAAATAAAGAAAATGGTATATACAGTTGTGCTCATAAGTTTACATACTCTGGCAGAATTTATGATTTCTTGGACATTTTTCAGAGAATATGCATAACACAAATACTTTTCTTTCACTCATGGTTAGTGTTTGGCTGAAGCCATTTATTTTCAGTCAACCGTGTTTACTCTTTTTAAATCATAATGATAACAGAAACTACTCAAATGACCCTGATCAAAAGTTTACATACTCCAGTTCTTAATATTGTGTATTGCCCCCTTAACATCAAAGACAGCTTGAAGTCTTTTGTGGTATTTGTGGATGAGGCTCTTTATCTTCTCAGATGGTAAAGCTGCCCATTCCTCTTGGCAAAAAGCCTCCAGTTCCTGTAAATTCTTGGGCTGTCTTGCATGAACTGCACTTTTGAGATCTCCCCAGAGTGGCTCAATGATATTGAGGTCAGGAGACTGAGATGGCCACTCCAGAACCTTCACTTTATTCTGCTGTAGCCAATGACAGGTTGACTTGGCCTTGTGTTTTGGATCATTGTCATGTTGGAATGTCCAAGTACGTCCCATGTGCAGCTTCCTGGCTGATGAATGTTCCTCCAGTATTTGATAACCTACTGTATTCATCTTGCCATCAATTTTGACCAAATTTCCTTTGTAGCTCACACATCCCCAAAACATCAGCAATCCACCTCTGTGTTTCATAGTAGGAATGGTGTACCTTTCATCATAGGCCTTGTTGATTCCTCTCCAAATTTAGTGTTTATGGTTGTGGCCAAAAAACTCAATTTTGATCTCACTCCAAATGACTTTGTGCCAGGGGCTTGTGTCTGTGCTGTTTGGCGTCTTGTAAGCAAGATACTTTGTGGCATTTGCGTAGTAATGACTTTCTTCTGGTGACTCGACCATGCACCCCATCTTTCTTCAAGTGCCTCCTTATTGTGCATCTTGAAACAGCCACACCACATGTTTTCAGAGAGTCCTGTATTTCACCTGAAGTTATTTGTGGGGTTTTTCTTTGCATCCCAAAAATTTTCCTGGCAGTTGTGGCTGAAATTTTAGTTGGTCTACCTGACCGTGGTTTGGTTTCAACAGAACCCCTCATTTTCAACTTCTTGATTAGAGTTTGAACAGTGCTGATAGGCATTCTCAATTCCTTGGATATCTTTTTATATTCCTTTCCTGTTTTATACAGTTCAACTATCATTTCCCACAGATCCTTTGACAATTCTTTTGCTTTCCCCATGACTCGAATCCAGAAACGTCAGTGCAGCACTGGATGAAAGATGCAAGGCTCTGTCAGGAGTCCAGAAACTCATTGACCTTTTATACCAGGGATATGCAATTAGCGGACCTCCAGCTGTTGCCTATGCCTCTGGGTGTCATGCTTGTGGCTGTCAGAGTCTTGCTATGCCTCATGGGATTTGTAGTTCTACAACAGCTGGAGGTCCGCTAATTGTATATCCCTGCTTTATACACACACACTAATTACAAGCAAACAGATCACAGGTAAGGATGGTTACCTTTAATAGCCATTCAAACCCCTTTGTGTCAACTTGTGTGCATGTTATCAGGCCAAAATCACTAAGGTATGTAAACTTTTGATCGGGGTCATTTGGGTAATTTCTGTTGTCATTGTTGTGTCATTATGATTTGAAAAAAGTAAACACAGTTGATTGCTAATACATGGCTTCAGCCAAACACTTATGCCCCGTACACACGGTCGGACTTTGTTCGGACATTCCGACAACAAAATCCTAGGATTTTTTCCGACGGATGTTGGCTCAAACTTGTCTTGCATACACACGGTCACACAAAGTTGTCGGAAAATCCGATCATTCTGAACGCGGTGACGTAAAACACGTACGTCAGGACTATAAACGGGGCAGTGGCCAATAGCTTTCATCTCTTTATTTATTCTGAGCATGCGTGGCACTTTGTGTGTTGGATTTGTGTACACACGATCGGAATTTCCGACAACGGATTTTGTTGTCGGAAAATTTTATAGCCTGCTCTCAAACTTTGTGTGTCGGAAAATCCGATGGAAAATGTGTGATGGAGCCTACACACGGTCGGAATTTCCGACAACAAGGTCCTATCACACATTTTCCGTCGGAAAATCCGACCGTGTGTACGGGGCATAACCATGAGTGAAAAAAATGTTTTTGTGTTATCATTCATATTCTCTGAAAAATGGCCAAGAAATCATACATTCTGCCAGGGGTATGTAAACTTATGAGCACAACTGTATATAGTTTTTTTTTTTTTATTGCTTGTATTAAACCTCATATTGATAGAGTATAAACAGCTTGCTTTAATATTTGTCTGGGTATTTAGAAGTGCCATTATTCTTTATCTGTTCTTCTCCTGGTCTGCTTTCTTTATATACTCTATTACAAAACTGATGTATTCGTTTTTTGTCTCATTTCCTGAATAAAAGGCTCACAGTCTGAGCAACAGCATCATTTAGTTTGCCTGCTATGTCACCTAAAGTGGAACTAATATTTTGAGGCCCCCAGGAGTTCTTGTCATAATGTGCAAGTACAGTGGGTATAGAAAAGAATCACTCACATTTTGTTGCTTTGCAGCATGAAATGAAGACAAACGCAGTTTTTGTTTTATCCAGCTGTATTTACTAGTGCAACTTATAACATCCAAATGACAGATATAACACCAACATGTCAGAATTCTTTTAAATAAAATGACAGAATCGCTGAGTTGGAAAAAGGATCACCCCATTGTGTCAGTATTTTTTTGAACCACCTTTTGCTTTAATTACAGCCTTTCGTCTGTTGGGATATGTGTCTACTAACTTTGCACATTTAGACTTTGCAATATTTGCCCACTCTTTGCAGAACTGTTCAAGTTCAGTTAAAGTGTTACTAAACCCACAACAGTAA